>NC_090282.1:4755653-5061553 GCF_037392515.1 Haliotis asinina
CCAATAGTTACGTGCCCATATATACTGCTGGGAATATTATTCATGGTCTGGTATTGTATCAGTGGCTCTTTTTTCCTCTCCCGTGTCAAACCATTCTTGTTACATAGCCTGCTAGAACTTTCGAGACTGTGTAGTTTTGGATAGTGGGCAGCATGAATTGTATAACATGATGTTGATTCTGAAGGGGTTAGCAGCAGGGGCAGGCTGAAGAAGTGTCAGTTGCCTGCAGGAAGTTGATGAAATGTTGTCATTCAGGTGTCCCAGGCTGTACAGTTCCTGCATGAGCTGGGATCCCTACAGTACTTCACCAACGATTACCTCAAGTCCTACGTGGTGGTCAACCCTCAGTGGATCGTTGATGTCATGGCCTGTGTGGTGTCTGTCAAAGACTCCCATATCAAGGTACTATCACAGTGGCCATGAAAGGGGAGTTGAATTTGCCTGCATTCCAGTGTATTTTTTAGATGAGATAAGATCTGTATGATTCATGACTGCACTGTTAGAAAACCCTGTTATCACAAGCACATGTCAGCTTAATGCTTCACACACCTCAATGTCCACATCAGAAAAACTTTCAACACTTCCGTTTTTTCAAAGATTATCATCTCTGCGATTAAAAATGCTTGTCTTTATGCAGTGAATCAAAGATTGTCTCAAAATGAAAGTCAAATTCTGATTATCTAGTTAAATTCAGTTATGGTCTCTTGAATTCATCTGTGCAAGGTTAACTCAGATTTGCTGCTGGAAAATGAACAGGCTGAACAGCATGGTCATCACACTGGAGGTGATCATGTCCTACAGTCAGTGAACACTGGTTTCATTTCTTCAGGATGGTCGCTTGAGACATGATGAGATTCAGAATGTATGGCGAGATTACCCAGAAGCCCTCCACAGTTGGATGTTGCGATTGACAGAGGAGTTTGACCTGACTTTCCAGCTGGCATCAGAAGAGGTTAACCTTGTGCCCTGCTTGTTGCCAGAAAGGGAGCCTGAGGTACAATACTCATTATTCTTCATTGTCATCCATACTTTAGTACAACACTTGCTGTTCTTCATTGTCATCCATACCTTAGTACAATACTCATTGGTCTTCATTGTCATTCATGCCTCAGTACAATGCTCATTGTTCCTCATTGTCATTCATACTTAAGTACAACACTTGCTGTTCTTCATTGTCATCCATACCTTAGTACAATACTCATTGGTCTTCATTGTCATTCATGCCTCAGTACAATGCTCATTGTTCCTCATTGTCATTCATACTTTAGTACAACACTTGCTGTTCTTCATTGTCATTCATACCTTAGTACAATACTGATTTTTCATCATTGTCATTCACACACAATGCACACTGTTCCTCATTGTCATTCACACTTCAGTACAATGCACACTGTTCCTCATTGTCATTCACACTTCAGTACAATGCACACTGTTCCTCATTGTCATTCATACTGCAGTACAATATTTATCATGGTAGCAAATGCTGAAAACATTACTTTTCACCTTTCTTTTAACTAATTAATATCAAATATTATTTAAACCACACATGAATGTGAAGGATAAGACTATCAGCACAGGCCTGTGTATTCTTACAGATGCTCTCTTGAGCAGAACTAAAACACTGTGTCTCTATTTTATCACCAAACTTTGTGTAAATTTCTTCCTTATGGCGATGTGTCATATATATTTGTTTTAATGTTATGCTTAAAAAGTGGGCTAATATTTAGTCTGGATTAGCATTTGCTTCTGGAACAGAACTCAAACCTGTAGATGCAATGCAGTAGTTGTTTTCTCCAAAAATATATCTCTCAGTTCCTGTCAAAGGACTCTGAGTTATTTTTTGAAATAGCTCTACATGTGAGGGGCTTCAAATAGTGTTGCACTCAACCGCTGTGACGCTTGCTCTGCTATATATAACTGATTGAGTTCCTTTGTTTTTGACTACAGTTCAGCTGGCCAGAGGTGCAGAAGAATGGAACCAGTCGTGAGACCAAGATGGTGTACAAGTTTGACTACTTGCCTGCCGGGCTATTCAACAGAGGACAGGTCTGTCATTCATTCATTAAGATATTGCCATATCAAGAACATCTACTTTCAGCCAACATACAACCCAACAAAGTTCCTTACTGTATTAAGCTGGCTTTTTGACTTTATCATACTGACATGGTGACCCACTCTTGATAACCATGTAAATAGTAAGTAAAACAGCTCCCTAGCAATCCATGGGGATACCAGGTAAAACAGCTACCTAGCAATCCATGGGGATACCAGGTAAAACAGCTACCTGGTAATCCATGGTGATACCAGGTAAAACAGCTCCCTAACAATCCATGGGGATACCAGGTAAAACAGCTCCCTAGCAATCCATGGGGATACCAGGTAAAACAGCTACCTAGCAATCCATGGGGATACCAGGTAAAACAGCTACCTAGCAATCCATGGGGATACCAGGTAGAACAGCTGCCTAGCAATCCATGGGGATACCAGGTAAAACAGCTACCTAGCAATCCATGGAAATACCAGGTAAAACAGCTCCCTTGCAATCCATGGGGATACCAGGTAAAACAGCTACCTAACAATCCATGGGAATACCAGGTAAAACAGCTCCCTAGCAATCCATAGGGATACCAGGTAAAACAGCTGCCTTGCAATCCATGGGGATACCAGGTAAAACAGCTCCCTAGCAATCCATGGGGATACCAGGTAAAACAGCTCCCTTGCAATCCATGGGGATACCAGGTAAAACAGCTACCTAGCAATCCATGGAAATACCAGGTAAAACAGCTGCCTGCAGTCCATGGGGATACTGGATAAACCAGCTGCCTTGCCTGTCTACCAGTTAACTTTATGGATCATATATGACCCACAAGGTATGTTTTTCACAATATCAGTCACTGGATCCTCTGGAGTGTGAATCCATGTGAAACCTCTTGGTTACAGGTGCGTCTACACCAGTTCAGTGACAGTGCCATGATATGGAAGAGAGGCTCATTCCTCAGGAAGAACAAGCATATATGTCTTATACAGCAGACCAGGTATGAATGGATGCAAGCATATATTTCTCATACAGCAGACATAGAAATATACATAGGAGGGGGATGGGCATAGATTTTGTACATGACGTGGAGTGGAGTTGTTTACATTGACATGCAAGTACCTATTGTGTTGTAGAGAGTCTGAGCTGATAGTACGAGCCCAGGGTCCACGTCCCGAGAACATCGTCTTCCTTGTCCATGAGGTGTTTGAAACTCTCATAATGGAGTCCTTCAAAGGTGTGACCTATGACTTCCTGTTGCCCTGCCCGGACTGTCTGAAGCTGGTGAGGAGAGTGTTTTGTTGTGTCAGATAGGGGCCTCATGCATATACTGGTGATATATCCTATGTATTGAGTGATCATGACATGACCATATTGTGTACTGATGTCAGGACAGAGCCAACATCTAACTGTCCACATGAAAGGTTTAGAGAAGAGGAAATGGTACACCCACCAGTTTACATGCGTACAAGCTTAGTGTGAATAACCATATTCCTTCTATATTTTTTTCTTCATGGTGTCTTCTCTGAGACACTTTTATGCTAAATTAAATTGTATGTCATGATTCTGACGTTTTCTTTTTGGATACAAGTTGTCCTACAATCAACAATACTTACAAACTTATACTGTAAACAGCCAAATTTTCACGACGGTTTAATTTTTGCAAACTTCGCGTCAGACTTCATGATGCGAGAATAAGAACACGCGATAATATAGATATATCATACACTCTATTCAGTCAACAACACAAAAACAATACAGGTGTCATTGCTCAATCACATGTCACCGCTGGGCTAATCTGGATTAATACGGCTCAATCATGTTCTAGTTTTATTGCTCTAACACCTAATTAAAAAGGATTAATTCTGAAATCAGTGACATTAATTTGTTGTTAGATCACTTCGCAAATCTGTTTACTTTATAATGGCTCAGTGGTCACGCACCTGCGTGTCGTGTAAAAACATTCAGAGACGCCCCTGTAACTAGATCACCTCGCGAAAATAAGGAGCCGCGAAAAGGTTTAGTGACCATCACTCGCGAAAATTTAAAGGCACGGAAATAAGACAGTTTACGGCATCTCATCTCCATCAAGCAGACTGTTAACTCTATACAGGTGCTGAAGGATCCCCATATGTTTGCGGCATCCACCATCAGACGAGCCACAGAGCTGCGGGCACCATTCTTGCAGTGCCTCAAGTACTTCCACACCATCTCCCTTGTGGAACTTCAAGGTAGGTCCAGATTTGCTGTCTGTCTCACATGAGGAACTTTCACACCATCTCCCTTGTGGAACTTCAAGTTAGGTCCAGATTTGCTGTCTGTCTCACATGAGGAACTTTCACACCATCTCCCTTGTGGAACTTCAAGGTAGGTCCAGATTTGCTGTCTGTCTCACATGAGGAACTTTCACACCATCTCCCTTATGGAACTTCAAGGTAGGTCCGGATTCGCTGTCTGTCTCACATCAAGAACTTTCTTGCTATCTTCCTTTTGGAACATCAAAGTAGGTCCAAATCTGCTGTCTGTCTCACCTCATACAATCTCTTTTGTTGGGACAGCTTACTACACTTTAAGGCCATATGCAGATATGTTGTGATACGAGGGGATGTCAATAAGTTTTGAGCCCTGCATAGAAAAACACAAAATATTGGTATGAACCACATTTATTTTTCAACTTAGTCCCCTTGTAAGTCAAGACACTTGTTCCATCTTTTCTGCCAGAGACTGATGCCATCTCTGTAGAAGGCGCCATTTTGGTCCTCAAACCAAGCCTCAGTAGCAGCAATAAGCTCATTATCATCCTGAAATCTATGACCACGCAAGTGTTTCTTGAGATTTGGGAACAAATGGTAATCACTTGGTGCCAGGTCTGGAACGTAGGTGGGATGCAGCAAGATTTCGTACCCGCATTCCTGAACAGCAGCGGCTGCAACGCGAGAGGTGTGTACTGGAGCATTGTCTTGATGTAGAAGAATACCACGTCTCATCTTGCCCCGGCGCTTCTCCTTGATTGACTGTCGTACTTGCCTCAACAAGTTAGCGTAATATTCCCCATTCTTTCTTTTGGTAAGTAATCTGTGTGGATGACGCCTTTGCTATCCTAGAAGACTGTCGCCATTACCTTCTGCACTGATCTGGAGGCTTTGAAATTTTTGGTCCTGGGAGAAGTGGCATGTTTCCATTCCATGGATTCTTGTTTGCTCTCAGGATCATAGTGGTGGATCCAGGTTTCATCACAGGTTACTAGCTTAAAGTGAAAATCTTCTTTATTCTTGTTGTATCTGGTTAGCATGGAGTTGCTTATGGTGACCCTTGTTTGCTTCATTTCATCTGTAAGCATTCTTGGCACCCATCTTGTTCACACCTTAGACATGACGAGATGTTCATGAAGAATTGTCTCCATGGATCTGTGTGAAATGCCTGTGGTCTCCTCTAACTCGTGGAGTGTGATTCGACGATTTTCCAGCACAAGTCTATGCACTCTGTCAATGTTGCTTCTTGTTGGGCGACCTGGACGGGGGTCATCTTCAAGACTCTCTCTACCATGCTTAAATTCATTGACCCATCGTTTGATGGTAGCAGATGAAGGGGAAGACTTCCCATAAACTGCTGAAACTTTCTACAATGTTCTTCGCCGAGTTTCCTTCAAGAACTAAAAACTTAATTACTGCTCTATACTCAATTTTATTCATTTTCACTGCCGTGAGGGGGGTCTCTTTCCGTCAATGTGAGCTGTTCAATAACTTCTGAGAGTAGGATACCAAAACTTGTCGTACCATAGGCTGTGACACCTGGGTATGAAAAATGCTCAAGGCTCAATTTTTATTGACATCCCCTCGTATCACTGAAATACTGTTCACAGGAAATTTGGACCAGACTTACTCACTTCAGGGCAACGGCCAGGAGTCAGTGTTTGGTTTGGGAAGAATCATAATGTTGTTTTGCACCTGTACTGTTTTCTGCTTATTAACAGAAAAAACTCTCTTCATGTACTTGATTGTTCCTTCACTTTAAAATTGCCCTACAACAGGAGAATTTAAGTTTGATTGAAAAACGTGTGCTTAAATTAGGTTTGGCTCAGCACGTCTGAGTATGTGATGGGAAATTGAGATCAGTTGCATACTGACAATTGTTGTTGGTGTTGCAGGAATGATGCCACCAGACTCCCATGCCACCTATGACATCCACCTCGTGCAGGCTGTGCAGGGCCTGAAGGAGCTGTCCAAGGACTTGGTGGCAGGTCAGTGTTCTACACTTTGTGAAGTTGTCCTTATATATTTGTCGTCTGATCCTTCAAAACTGGATTAGTTGTATGAGTAGATGATATTTTTCATTTCACAACATTCTTCTATTGTGAATCCATTGTTATGGGTTGCCAGAATGTCAGCGAGATTCTGGATAACAATTTGTCCTCAGTAGCCTGTGCTGGAGGGTGTTCAGGTAGCAAGTCCTAACAAGTCTCCTCTCTTCACAGATATCTTTGTGTCGTACTGTGAGAAGAATGCACCTGAGGACAAATCCAACAGGATCATCATACACCCCTCTACTGTGTGCAGGGACTTGGAGAAGGCAGATTATAAATGGTAAGCTATGCCTGAAACCTTGTGAAAGGCTTGTGTTTCAAGTTCCTACCATACTAACTAGTCTTACACTAACCAGGCCAAGCTTACATCAACCAGGCCTACACTAACCAGGTTTACACTAACCAGGCTTACACAAACCAGGCTTACATTAACCAGGCTTACACTAAGCAAGCTTACATTAACCAGGCCTACACTAACCAGGTTTAGACTAACCAGGCTTACACTAACAAGGTTTACACTAACCAGTCTTACACTAACCAGTCTTACACTAACCAAGCTTACACTAGCCAGGCTTGCATTAACCACTTTTACACTAACCAGGCTTGCATTAACCAAGCTTACACTAACCAAGCTTACACTAACCAGGCTTGCATTAACCACTTTTACACTAACCAGGCTTACACTAACCAGGTTTTCATTAACCAGGCTTACACTAATTGGGCTTACACTAACCAAGCTTACACTAACCAGGCTTACACTAACCAAGCTTACACTAACCACTTTTACACTAACCAAGCTTACACTAACCTGTCTTACACTAACCAGACTTGCACTAACCAGGCTTGCATTAACCACTTTTACACTAACCAGGCTTACACTAACCAGGTTTTCATTAACCAGGCTTACACTAATTGGGCTTACACTAACCAAGCTTACACTAACCAGGCTTGCATTAACCAAGCTTACACTAAACAGTCTTGCATTAACCACTTTTACACTAACCAGGCTTACACTAACCAGTTTGCACTAACCAGGCTTGCATTAACCACTTTTACACTAACCAGGCTTGCATTAACTCATTAAGGCCGAGAGCCGCATATATGCGGCAAATTAATTAGCTTCTCACAGCGAGAGCCGCATATTGGGGGTAATAAAAAGCACCTCTTATTCAGCGAGAGCCGCATATTGGGGGTTATGAAAAGCACCTCTCATTCAGCGAGAGCCGCGTATTGGGGGTTTTACATTTTAAATTCGTACTGTACCTATAATGTCAATCAATTTAGCAGTAATGATCAAAGATTAGCCTTTCTTACGAGAGAGGTTACTTTCTGTGTTAATCAGAAGAACTATTAATGTGTTTTGATAACAATTGCTTGCAATGTCGGGGGCTTATACAGGCAAATGAACACACATCTGCGAGAAAAGGGATTATGAGATGTTGTTACAGGAGGTACGTGTTTGTTATTCGTCACTGGGAGTGAATACTAAGATACTATGTTTGCACATTGATTGAATTAACGGTGACAAGGTTACAAAACCTTCTTCTAAATTAAATCATTCATTCATTCGTTGTAATAGTTCATATAATGAATCGTAGACATAAATAGCAATACTGTATTACACTCATGTTCATATAGATTTGAAATAAACAAAGTTACTAATTTAGACCTAATTCATTTGCGACTATTGATTTTTAAAGTTGACAATAATACAATAATCGAATATGAAGTGATAACTCTTGCATCTACTCATAATATACATATATAGTTCACATAAACCATACAAAGGTAACTGGGGTATTTTGTTCAAGATGTTTCATGCTTATTTGAAACGTGATTTTTCAATGCAATTTACATAAACATTGTGTAAGAAACGTTTGTATTTGATCTCTGTAATTATCTTATCCAGTGTAATGATCACGTGTATCAGATCCATCGTCAATAAAAGGAGGATAATATATCAGTTACGGAATTGATGCGTATAATCATTCAATCAGACAACACTAAATGAGATATGTGAACACCTCTTTCAACCTCAAAATAACAGCCTCTGGCCGAATGCATGTCAAGGTAAACTTTTGTCCCGTGACAAGTGTAAAACAAACTAATGCGCTGTTACATCATTGGACAACCTGTTTTCTGGAGTCACGCCCATTGTCAATCTTCTGAACCTCGTTTGCTTTCAAAACAAATATAAGTATGCCTATCTTCATAAATATTTGGGGAGATTCAACTTCAAGTGTATACATCACGATAAATCAGTATCGTCTTACTTTTTTCAATTCTATAATACATGTACTTGAATTATGATATTTATTCGTAACAATGTGCTGATTATATTGAAATGTTCAGCAAGCCATTATGTTTGATGTACAAGTAGTGTGCGCAAAATGTATATGCAAATAAATACTATCTCTACTCAATGGTTGGACTGGGTTATCCGGGGTAAAAATAATCGGATTGTAGCGCTTTGAGCGCTTCAAAGAAAAATAAACTCATCAAATTGCTTGTTAGTTCTACATGTACATTTTAGGCATCCTTACGATTATGTATGTTCACGATACACAAACTTTTCATGACAGCTTCAGAAATTTAGCCCACGCCCAATCACCTGTCATTTCCAATGTGACAGGTATCTCATGATACGATTGGTCATAGATAACAAATCAGGGAGTATATTTAACAGTTAAGATACAAAACGACCTATTCGGGAACTTTGATGATGCCCATCCCATGACCCTTTGTCTTATGTATGTGCAAGGAGTAGCATTATACAATATGTGTGCATGTATGTTCGTGCGATTAGGTATAAATCTAGATTAACCAAAGCGACAAACTGTGAATCTGTTATATGTAAAACTAGCTTATTAGTACTTTCCCTAAAATATTCAGTATACACTAGCAATGTATCAGCGAAAACGCTTCTTTCATAGATTATTAGGCATGTGCCATTGACTGCCATCGTCTTTACTGCCATTGACATAGATGTTTTGAACAATTTAATCTCAGACAATGATATGAGAGGGACATCATTTGGTTTAAGTATGTCTTACATACAAAGAATCCAAACATGTGTGAAGAAAGACACACTTACATAATCCCTTACTTTATTTGCTATTGAATGTTTCTTGACACCTCTCTGTAATTATCACGTGTAGCAACTAATTCCGTTGATCCATCATCAGTAAAAGCAGGATAGCATATTAGTCATGGTATTGATACCCTTGCGTATCATCATTCAGACTAGAGTAATAAGATTATTTAGCGCTACTTTTGGTCTTGAAACAACAGTCTCCGGTAGAATTTATACGTAGCCACGCCCCTACTCCCTTATTGAACGGACTGTCACTGGACAAGCGTAAAATAAACATGTGTTGTTATTTTGTCGGACAACCCATTTGATGGTGCTACGTATACTTCATTCTTTGTACTGTATATGCACAAATGGGTGCAATCTGGTGAACCTTGATAGCGATACGATATCAGACAATACACAAATTGTTACATGATAGTTAGAATATACAACCAAAACACAACATATCCACTGGTCAACAATACAACAAAAAATCAATGTATCCAATCTGGGTGACCAAACGTGCCCTTCAGAAATTTAGGCCCCGCCCCGTCACATTGCCCTTCCTTTTTGACAGGTTCTCACGATACGATTGGTCAAAGTATCAGCCAATATAATGAGTAACTGAGATATAATGCGTTACATTCAGGATATTTTATCCCATCACATGACAGGAAGCTTTGTTTAGCATCGAGTAATGATAAATGTATCATGCAGTATGTATGTGTATGAATGGTGATGCATGTTTGCAGTGTTAAGTTAAGTTGAACAAAGTGACATACTATAAATCTCTATATGCTCCATGTTACTTACACACCTATTGATACTTTCCTTGAAATAGTCAGTAAGCACAAGCAATGTATTGGCAAAAAATGTAGACCATTATAATGCAAGTTCCCCCCCCTCTCTCTCTTTTTAAACTCTATTATAAATAATAGATTATAATTCAGTCAATACGATGAGAGAGACAGGAGGAATTTGTATATTTGTTCATCTCGTACGTTGATAGGTGTTGACCGCGTAGGTGTTGATAAAAATACAGCACACACTGGCAAAGGGGTATAAGAGACATATGTAATATTACATGAAATGCTGTAATATATGTATTCACATCGGCCTCTTTTCCATTTACATCTTTACGACACAATTAAATAATCAGTACTTGTTTGTGAGACTAGACAGTTTCCTGTCATATCCGAGACCTGCGAGGGAAATCAGGCATGATTAGCACTAATTAGCCTCGTCGCAGCAATCAGGCAGTCAGCGAGGGGTGCCAGGTGTTGGGCAGTGGAGCGGCTCCAGGGCTTAATGAGTTAACCAAGCTTGCACTAACCAGGCTTACACTAACCAGGCTTGCACTAACGAGTCTTACACTAACCAGGCTTACAATAACCTGTCTTACAGTAACCAGTCTTAAAGTAACCAGGCTTACACTAACCTGTCTTACACTATCCAGTCTCAGACTAACCTGTCTTACACTAACCAGGCTTACACTATCCAGTCTGACACTAACCAGCCTTTCCCTAACCTGTCTCACACTAACCTGTCTCACACTAACCAGTCTTACATTAACCAGTCTTACACGAGCCAGTCTTACACTAACCAGCCTTTCACTAACCTGTCTCACATTAACCTGTCTCACACTAACCAGTCTTACACTAACCAGTCTTACACGAGCCAGTCTTACACTAACCAGCCTTTCACTAACCTGTCTCACATTAACCTGTCTCGCACTAACCAGTCTTACACTTACTAGTCTTACACTTACAGTCTCACACTAACCAGTCTTACACTAACCAGTCTCACACTAGCCAGTCTTACACTAACCAGTCTTACAGTAACCAGTCTCATACTGGCATGTTTGTTTGTTGACTACTATTTACCACTTGTGTTGCTGAGCCATTTTCTGTAGATATTTGTGTAGACAAAAGTTTATAATAACTTTGTATTATTCATCAAAACTATTTTTAAGGAAAAGATGTTAGTCTGCTATTTTCTGCCATGAAATGTAGTTCTGTAAATGAGGGGAACATTGCACAGTTCTCCTAATCTGACAGACTTCTATACACAATGACTCCTCTAACAGCAGCAGACGTAACATACTCCACAGGTGTAGCAGCCTATCCTCCTTCCACAGAGTCATCCAAATTCTCTACCTGTCACATATCCATGCTAAAATCTGAAAGTTCTGATCATCTTAGCACTAATTTTGTTTTGTGGAACTGGGCCTGCATGCGGCAAACAGCCTGATTCCTTGTGGATCTTCTTTTCTCTCCAGCTGGTACCAGGAAGAGTCCCACAAGTACACCACAGATGAGATGGCCAAGGCGTTGATGGATGCAGGAGTCATCCTTGTCTTCATATCCAACGAGTATGTGAATGATGATAGCTGCTGTAATCTGTTCAAGTATGCCCGTCTGACACTGCGGAAACCCATCATCCTGGTTGTGGTGGGATCTGGCATGGAGTGGAAGTCCAGCAGACTTGGAATTCTGCTGGCTGATGAGGTGAGAGGAGCTAGAAATAGTACTGGCACTTTCACTTCTGGACAAGGGTGTGTGTTCTTCACCCCTGGGCCCTTCACTTGTCTGCAGGTGTATGCAGGAGTGCCAGTGATGATAATCTTCTCTGATTGTCTGCAGGTGTGTATGTGAGCAAGTCAGTGATGCTAATCTTCTCTGATTGTCTGCAGGTGTATGCAGGAGTGCCAGTGATGCTAATCTTTTCTGATTGTCTGCAGATGTACGTGGGAGTACCGGTGATGCTGATCTTCTCTGATTGTCTGCGGGTGTATGCAGGAGTGCCAGTGATGCTAATCTGCTCTGATTGTCTGCAGGTGTATGCAGGAGTGCCAGTGATGCTAATCTTCTCTGATTGTTTGCAGGTGTATGCAGGAGTGCCAGTGATGCTAATCATCTCTGATTGTCTGCAGATGTACGTGGGAGTGCCGGTGATGTTGACCTTCTCTGATTGTCTGCTGGTGTATGTGAGCAAGTAAGTGATGCTAATCTTTTCTGGTTGTCTGCAGGTGTATGTGACTATGCAGCAACCAGAGAGGTACAAACACAAGTTTGATGAGTTGATGAAGGTGTTGAAGGTCAGGGTGAAGAAGGAGAAGCAAGATCAGAACTTCCCACCATGTTTCATCAGCTACTGCTGGCAGAACTCTGCTGAGGCCGTTGCAAAGGGCACTAGGTGAGATGTCCATGCTCTTATAATCATTGTCTTACAGCTGTAAAATGTTTCATGATCTTAGGTTCATCCTTTGATGCTGTTTTGTCCTAAAGGATGAAGAGGTCCTTTCTCAGACATGTCTTTGCAGTAACTGTTTGAAGTCTTATATACTGAACCACAAAAGAAATGTCGCACCAATAGTGGTTTCGTAAAGCACACACTTAATTCACTCTAATTAACAATCAAAACGGAGGATTGAGTTCAAACTTGACAATTATGGTTAAAACGTTTTCAGAATCATATTTAGAGTTTACACAACCAAAATCACCAAAAATGGTACCATTAAGTTGAAACAAAAACTCAGTATAGTGTGTGGCCTCTGTTGGCATCAATGAAAGACTTTTGACCTGGTCAATGTTGCGAGCAGTTGTCACATCATTTCCTCATCCGCGACCAAGATTCTGAAACACCAATGCCAGTTTCGAAGCTGAGTCGCCAACTGCAGTCTGTCTTGCAGTGATGAGTGGGGAGGACAGGACTACGATATGGTCCTTCACAGCAGAGGTCTCTTCCGCAGGAAACGTCAATGTGCTGTGTTAGCACTGATGGCTCTGTTTATAGGCCCAATGGTCGGGCATTTCTTTACATTGCTCTGGGGAAGTGACCCTGCAGATATTGGTGCACAATCTTGTCAGTCTTGCCATTGCGATGTCACTGAAGGTCGCCCACTGCATGGATGGTCTTGGATGCTGTCAGTGACCACTCCTACAGTTGGTAGATTCTCCTGAACATTAAATTGATTGACTGTCTGGCCAACATGCTTTTGTCCCAAGACTTGGTTCCTCTGATCTCTCATTCATGCCATGGCGATTGTGTCAAAGCAAAAATGATTTTAGGCAAGTTTGCAACTCGCTTTCATGCGTAGGGTTGTCACAATATTCACATACATTTTATTTCACAAGTGTCATATGGAACCTTTTACCACGTTTCAATTTTTAGGTGCATTTGGTCAATGTGCTGTCTCATGAGAAAATCTACTAATGTTGGTAATGACTATCATCCTGGATTAGAAAACATGTTTATAAAATGATACAGTCACACTAAAAACACCATTTTGTAATAACAAAATCTTGCATTTGGATTTTTAAAGTGATATTTCTTTAGTGGTTCAGTATACATTTAATATGAAAGAGAGTTTTATGGATGTCAACTTCTCTATGATGAAGAACACAACATTTTGGTGTATCCTTACTCCTTCATCAGGTGAATGAATAGTATGAAGCAGAGACCATATATGTACATGTAAATATGACGTTCTTCACTTTGCTGTGTATGTATACAATTTGAAAGAGACATAGAAACCAAACTCTGTTGTTTCATCATTTTCTTGAATCTGAGGGTGGGTTTTCATGTTCCAGCTGTTAGGAGAGGGATGGATACTTGATATGTGTGCATGACACAGTGTCTACTAAGGCACTGCAGTATTTCACATTTGTAACTCTCCAGGCATTCCAGAAAACTTTGGTCATGTTGATAGCACCCAGCTTGCCCTGATTTCGATTCTTGACATTGTAGTTGTGCTCAAGTGTTCCAATCTGGTTGTGGTCTAAGACCTGCAACACAGAGGGCTTTTCTCTACTTCACTGGAATGCTGTCGAAGCAAACTCGCTCACTTACATGAATAGCCTCTCCTCAGATATAGATGTTACTTTGTTTTTGTTCAGATCTTCAGAAGGTGCTGTTGGATATGGTGATCCACGAGCGATAAAGAAATACCTTGACGACCATGGAGTCCAGTGCTGGTTGGATGTTGAGCGAGTTGGTCTGGTTAGTGGCAATCAGCAGCAACAACAGCAGCAGTTCATCATAAATATCTCTTATTACTTAATCACTACATTTATAGTGCTGATAACTTCAAGATTAATATCCTGTGGGTGTGGAAGCAGCAATGCTTTAACACAAACAATAAAAGGAAGTTCATTTCAATCTGGGCATCGCCAAATACAGTTTTGGCACCTTACTGTCAGGGAAAAGGTTTTGTATGTTTTGCAACACTGCCAGAATGTATAATGCGTGGTGCCTAGACCCTACCTGAAAAATGTATGTGGTTGTTCCCTGAGGATTTTATTCCCTCTATATGTGGTCTTTCAGCATGGCCTGTTTGAGGATATTGCTGAGGGTCTCCTGAATGCTCGGGCTGTGATTGTGTGTGTCTCAGACCAGTACGCTGAGTCAGCCAACTGTGCCATGGAGTTCCGCTATGCAGCCAATACCCTCAAGCTGCCTGTTGTCCTTGCAGTGGTGGGGACAGGAAATGCCTGGAGAGCCTCAGAGGTCAGTTGTCATGGATACCTTTTGTTTTAAGGAATGGATGTGGTATTCTAAAAAAAAAGTATATAATAGAGACATACTGCTGTCAGCAGTGTGAGGTAGGCATGATGGCTGCAGTATGTTAGATCTTGAGATGAGACATAGGAAAACAGATGGTCATGTTGTATATTTCTACCTCTTGGTGTTATAGATTGGTGTGCTGTCCCTGAAATACCCCATTGTCAGCTTCCAAGAGAACAACCAGAATGCCTTTGATAAACTCCTCAGTATTGTCAAGGAAACTCTGGCTACATCCACCATCACTTTCACACCCAAACAGAAAATGGACAAAACCAACGAGCAGCAGAAAGACCTGTCTTACCAGGTGGGTGATGGTAGTAAACAACATACTTGATACCTCCTTAGCACATTGTTTGGTGATGGTAGTAAACAACATACTTGATACCTCCTTAGCACATTGTTTGGTGATGGTAGTAAACAACATACTTGATACCTCCTTAGCACATTGTTTGGTGATGGTAGTAAACAACATACTTGATACCTCCTTAGCACATTGTTTGGTGATGGTAGTAAACAACATACTTGATACCTCCTTAGCACATTGTTTGGTGATGGTAGTAAACAACATACTTGATACCTCCTTAGCACATTGTTTGGTGATGGTAGTAAACAACATACTTGATACCTCCTTAGCACATTGTTTGGTGATGGTAGTAAACAACATACTTGATACCTCCTTAGCACATTGTTTGGTGATGGTAGTAAACAACATACTTGATACCTCCTTAGCACATTGTTTGGTGATGGTAGTAAACAACATACTTGATACCTCCTTAGCACATTGTTTGGTGATGGTAGTAAACAACATACTTGATACCTCCTTAGCACATTGTTTGGTGGCTAGAATGGGTATTGACCACATTGTGTGCCTTCTGTCAACCAGGAGCTATGTGAACTGGCACAGAGGAAGTTCCTGCGACAGATTGTGCAGTATGCCGAGGAGCAGGACATCACAGCACCGTATCCTAGACTCTTCCTCATCGACTTCGTGAAAGATGAACCATGTATGTAAAGTATCAATCAAGTTCCTGTTCCTGCACTCAGGTTGTCAGACCCATTGCTCATAATATCAGAGTACCACAGTGTCAAATCAACTGTTCCAGGGTGAAATGTTTTATGTGATTTACTAGAACCTTAAACTTTGACCTGCAGACTGGTTTTATGACTTCGAAACAGGGACTGCTCAGTAGCAGAACAAGGCTTGCATGGTGCACTCTTGGAAGGGTCATGGCGTTGATCCACCCCAGGTCCTTGTTTAGAGATGTGATGATAACATTGATGCAAGAGAATTTCACTGGGACATATTTAGGTCAATTGTCACTGTTACTTGGATTATTGTTACTTGTGGCAGTGGTGGGGTAGTCTTGTGGTTGAAGCATTCACTTGCCATGGCAAATGCCTGGGTTCGATGCCGAAGACATGGGTGCAGTATGTTAAGCCCATTTCTGGTGACCCCTGCCATGATATTGCAGGAATATTGCTAAAAGCGAATTAAAACTGAACTCACTGACACTGTTACTGGAGGTCTCAGTTACTGTTCTTCACGTAGGTCATCAACTGATTAAGATTACCTTGTTAAGATTTATTGCTCAAAATGCAAAGAGCACAGTTATTGCTTTGCAGAGTTGTGCATTCTGGGTCATCATTTTGATCCCTGTATTGTAAAGCTTGTGGTGTTACATGTACACAGTACATAGAGCCGTATGTGGATTTTGTGTGTGTACTACAGCAACTGGTCAGGACAACCCTCAGGAGACGTCTGAGAAGGAGACACCCCTCACACAGGAGACACAGGCCTTAGCACATCACAGCAGCAAAGACTTTCTCAAACACCCACTCTGTATCCATATTCTCTGTGAACATGACGAGGTGAGTGCTTGGGGGGGTGTTTTCATGAAGTCTAGGGGTGTATGTGGGTGTTATGACATTTATACCCCTCATCTCATCATACATACCCAACAATTGTTCCTGCTGTAAATACAGATGGAACAATGACATTGTATTACAGAATTCCTGTCATGATCATGTTGTCATGATAGCTCCAATCAATATTAAGATGCTTATCATATTCTTCTTAGAATTGACCTGTTTTTAGAATACCACACTTTTGTGACTTGTTCATGTTTTTGTTGGATTGCTGACTCATCACAGTATAGCCTGTTGTATCCCCCTACCTGCAGGGATGGCACAGTTGTGGGGAGCCTCTTCCCCTGGTGTTCAACAACACCAGCCTGGAGAAGTGTGTGCCGTACATCGCCAGAATCACCGCCATTGCTCAGTACAGCAAGAAACTGGTCCTCAATTGTCTGGCTACAGAGGCAGGACGCGAGTTTATCAAATGGGTGGAGGAGGTCAGTACTAGCTCACTACTTAGTGGAATGTAGTATTACTTGTTCTATAATGTCCATTAATATAGGAGCTTGTATGAAAGGTACAACAAAATATATGTCATATGGTTTCAAATCACCAACTATGAATTGTGACACAGAGAAGTTGATATATTAGTCCTCAGTATCTTGTATAGGTGTACATCATGACAGTTTTATTCATACAGCTTTTGATTTATGTTTGGTGTGTTTTTTTATAAAAGAGGCACCTTATAGCATTTCTACCAAATATGCCAGGTTAAGGGTTGATGTGATAACACATGATGTGCCGGTTAAGAGTTGGATCCTCAGGGACAGTGGTAACATTGAGAGGGTTATGCTCCTCCTCCCACGTGTTTGTTACAAGATATCTGCGTTATTCAGAGCCCCCTGGTGGTGGACTCCTCTGACTTCTGCCAGATCTATCAGGACATCAGACAGGAGGCTATATTGGCAGACCCAGATAGAGCCATGGGCAAACTGGCTAGGTAAGTTCATGGACAATGTTGGTCATCATACCTCATGTATCAACCAGTGTATAGGAACAGAAGTGACGTGATCTCTCTAACCGTGCATGCACAATGAATCCCAAACCTTTTACTTCAAGCGTCTTACCTGTCAGACGTGATTTTGTTTGATTACACTATTTTGCTGCTTGCTTTGTATTAAAGTTGTTTTTTGCTCTGGTAGGTATGGTTTTTCTACCTTTTGCCCTTATTGGTGGTGAAGATAACAGTAATTTATTTTCACTTACCTGGCTACCTCGTGTTTTTCGACTCGCAGCGATATCTCCTAGTTTCCATGTTGTTCGTCCATTTTTCCTTGTACATGTTGGTAATGTTGGACCCCAGTCCATCTTCTTTGCCAGTGTGTGTTGTTGTGCATGTAACATTGCTTAAATGTCCATTTGTCACTAGTTTTTTACGCTCTGCGTAATTCAGTGGGGGCAACCATTTTGGTCGTGTACTCTCTGCTGTCTTGTCGCTAGGGCGTGCTCATTTTTTCTGCAGGGGTGTTACTCCATTTTTCTGCTGTAGGCTTTTTTTTTGTTTAAACCAAATTCCTTTATGGCGCTTTTTCACTTAAGTTATTTGTTTGTTTCTCTGCGTGTTGCAGCCTTGTTATGACCCAGCAGTTTTGCACACTCTGCAAGGTGCAGAAGTCCCCAAAAGATCCCCAGCCACAGTGTCCGCACTGTGCTACTGTTAATTGTACTTTTGATGATCGATACCATCATTGTTCATCTCTCCATATTCAGGAATTCAAGGCCTATCTGTCAGCAAAAAGGAAACGATTCACTCAGAGGAAAAGGAAAATGTCTTCCCCTGCTTCATCTCTAGGATCATGGTCATTGCTTGCTAGGACGCCAGACAACCACCCATCACCATCGACGACTCCGGCGCCTCCGTTGATGCTTCCTCTACCTCCTACAGACCCGACACCTTTGCCACAGTACTCCTCGGATTCTTTTGTCGATCTCTCTCACCCTGAGATGCAGAAGCTTTTGAGAACTCTGTTGCGACCAAGCGCTGATCCAGCACCATCACTGGCATTGCTGTCTACTCTGTCATCTACTCTTCCAACGCCGACACCTGTGGCTTTCTACAGCAGCAATGCCTACACCTGTTCCGACGTCAAGGCCATTGCCACTTCCATCCACCACTCCATTGTCAGTGCCTACACCTATACCATCACCTATGGGGTCAGCACACACCTACCGCTACACTCTCTAGGGAAGAGATGTTACAACAACAACTTATGGAAGAGCTTGGTAGTTGCTTAGAAGCAGAACGCTCCTGGCATGATAGATGGTCTCGCTCCAGTACTCCCAAGTCCCGTCGACGCTCCAAGAGCCCTAATCGCCGTCATCATCGTCGTTCACGATCCAGATCGTTCTCTCCTCGTCGATCGTCGGACAAGGATAGGCGTTCCAGATCGCTGGCTTACTCCAAACATGTACACTGTTCTCGTTCCCAGACACCGCCATCTTGCCGTTCATATTGGTTCTGATGGCATGGATGATCAGAAAGCTATTCGCTTTTCACCAGAATTACTGATTCCTCCACATCCGATTGTTGCGGATGTGATTGCTTCTCTTCATACAGACTTTGCCACAATCAAGGCACCAGAGTCTATGAAGGGCGACTGTAAGATTCACAGCTAAGATTTTGCCAATAACAGCTCATGACGAATCGCTTAAACGCCTGGCTAGTTCTCCACAGAATTCATACAGAGTCCAGGACTCCAAGATATTGGCCATTGTCTCAGAGTTTAAGTGTATGCTTAAACCCATCTCAGCTTTAGCTTCGGCTATGTCGGCAACCGCCTGGGACCTCAGTGAAGACAAACGCCTCTTGAGTGGATCATCTCTCGACGCTGTTCCAGTGACAGGGGAAAGTATTATACGACTTGTTGGCACATCTGAGAGCAGCTCTAGCTATGACTACGGCAGTTCGGCATTCAGGCTTCCTCGACCCCTGTATTTGGCAGGAAGAATTTAAACGCAAGCTATTAAGGGAGCCCTTTTCATCACGTTATCTCTTCAACAACATGATCCCTGAGGTATATAGACAGCACGCGGAGTTGACTAACATGGAAGTGTCGTTTTCAACTTTTAAAGCTCTAGGATCTGCTTTTCGTGCCATTCAGCCTCTAGAGGAAGCGGGAAATGCCATTACATCCCGATACACGAATCAGTACGTTCAACATTCGACACGGCCGTGGAAGGGCCGACAATGATGGACAGCGCCATGTGCCTCAGCGTACCCGGGAGCCTCCTACCACGCCAAGTAGGGGCAGAGACAAGCGCCCCTACTCAGCTCTCTGAAGATTTGGTCTTGTGCGAATGGGACCTCGTCCCGATTCGACCCACTCCTGTAGGCAGGAGACTAGGGATCTTCTGGAGAAACTGGATTTTTCTAGGGGATCCATTTGCTATCCAACATACTTCGGACCAGTTACAAGCTCCCCATTACCGTGTCGCCGCCTGTGACAACAACGCACTAGTCACGCATATACTCTCCAACCCAAAGCGTGCTCTTAGCCAACAGCGTTCAGACCCTATTAGGCAAGAATGCTCTAGAGACCCTGGGGTTCTACTCACCCATCTTCCAAGTGCCCATGAAGGATTCTGGGAAAATGAGAATGATTCACAACATGGCAACATTCAACAGGCTGTACCTTCAGGATCTGCCGCACTTCCACATGGTCTCCTTAGGACAACTTTGTGCCAAGCTCGGCCCCAGGTCTTGACTAGCCAGGACACCTATCTACATGTTCCAATTTACCAGCCGTACAGGATGTTCCTGTGCTTTGTATTCAACAACCATCACTACCAATGGAAGATACTCCCATTTGGCATTCCTACAGCCCCGTGGCTATTCACCCTAATCACAACACCCATCACCCGGTTTCTCCATCTCCGGAATGTGGATTTCGACCCATACATAGACGACCGTCTCCTCAATCATCTTGATCCTCAATCAGTACACAAACAGTTGGCATCTCCTCGAGCAACTGGGGTGGATTGTCAACAGCAAGAAATCCCATCTGGAACCATCCTAGGAGTTACTTTCATCGGAGGCCTGTTCATGACACACTCCAACCTTGTCAGAATCCCACCAGCTCGATTGGAAAAGACAACTGCTTTCTCAGCTAATGACCCTCAGGGAGTGGCAGTCCTTGCTAGGCCTTCTCACATCCGTTGCAGCGCTTTCACCTCCCTCACACACAGGCCCATAATGAACGTCTCAGGTTCCCTCTACCTGACCATCTTCACCAGTATCTTCGATGGTGGACTCGAGAGTCACACGTTTGCGTTGGCGTCTCCTTGACAGACTTGAAACACTACCACAAACTTTTTGTTGATGCCTCCCTTCAAGCTTGGGGCACTCACCTCAACGGTCAGACGGTCTCAGGGCTGTGGCACATCAACAGTCTGGAGTTTCAAGCAGTGATTCTCGCTGTTCAGCATTGGATGTCGATTTTGTGGAGCACATACATCTGACAACTCCATGGTCATCTGGGTGATTCGGAATCAATGCACCACAAGATCCCAGCAGCTGTTGGACGAGATGTTTCAGCTGGCCAACATTCTCGACGACAGTAACATTCGAGTTCAAGTTCGCCTCATCCCAGGCAGTCTAAGTAAACCTAGTCTCAGTGTATTTTGTTACGCTCCACCACTGAGTCTAACAAAACCTAGAAGAAGGTCGCGTCAGGTAACCTTTGAGCGACAAATGGCCGTCCAATCAAACGTGAGACGGTTAAATAGATTTAACCAATCAGACAACAGCTGCTATTTAGGGATCGGAGGGACCTTCAAGATATTCATGTCACTGACACAGATCTCTCCAGAAACAAAAATCCTCATAAAACACAGTTATTTGACCTGCAGTATATACCCTTTTGGGTTTCTGTTGACATGGTTACCATTTGCTAATATTTCCGCAAGATAACATCCTTGAATATTGCCAAAAACACTATTTTCAGCGACTGTTTACTCTCTGTTGTCATGGTTGTATGTACGCCGTGTGCATCACCCGGAAACAATCGTATGCTAAATATCATTCGGAATCGTTTGGGTACGAACCTTTCGAGATAAAAAGTTCAGAAGGTATGTGCGAACGTCCACTTTTGCGATTTGGTAAGCTGTGTTCTGATTGGTCAGTCTCAAAGGTAACCTGACGCGACCTCCATAAGGTTTTTTTAGACTCAGTAGTGGAGTGTAACAAAAAGTACTGAGGATAAGTTTACTTACACTGCATCCCAGTTGCCCTCTCCAGACCAGGCAGACCATCACCAGCAGAGTGGATGCTGTACCCGAAGGCTTTTTGTCTGTTGTGTCAACAACACGGCCAGCCGCTCATCGACTTGTTCGCGACACATCTCAACAGCCAGCTTCCCTTGTACGTTTGTCCCGTACCAGATCCACAGGCCTGGGCGATCGACGCCATGTCCATGTCGTTGGAGGGGCTGGACAGTTATGCGTGGTGGTGGCCAAGATCAAGCAGACCCACCAGATTCATCTGCTTTTGCTCGCGTCCTGGTGGCCCCGGCCAGAATGTGGTTCCCCGATTTGCGCTGTCACGCGAAAGGGACCCACTACCGCTACCAGATTGGCCACAGCTACTACGTCATCTGCACAGTCATCTTCCGCATCCCGATCCGGTGAGGTTTCTTCTACACATCTGGACCATCTGCAGAAAGCCCTGAGAGCTAAGGGTTACTCTACTTGGGTGGCAAAGGTTATTGCTCTGACGCACCGGGTATCTACTAGATGTCTTTATGATATCAAGTCATCTTCTCCTTTGAGAAGTTTTGTACACTCAAAAAACAGAATCCTTTAACAGTACCTCCTCAGTTTCTTATGGAATTTTTCCTCTACTTGAGAAGGTCCAAACATCTTTCAGGCAGTACCATTACAACGTACTTATCGGCTCTTAATTCCATCTAAGCAGTCAAGTGTGACCAGGTGTCCAAGGTGCCGGAACTCCTCGCCATGTTGAAGGCATTTAAGCTGGAGGATCAAAAAGTTTCATCCTCCTGCTTGGGATTTGAATGTTGTTTTAGAATATCTCCTTGGCCCTCCTTATGAACCTTTGTAGAAGACTTCATTTGAGAATCTTTCGAAGAAGACAGTTTTCATTTTGGCGTTGGCCACTGCTGCAAGGGTCAGTGAGATCCATGCTCTGAATGTAACCCGAGTGAAGTTTGAACAAGCTCATCATGGCCGGGTTTATTTAGGTCTTCTGTGGGATTTCATCGCCAAGAACCAGCTCCCTGGACAACCGGACAGATTATTCTCTATCCCTCCGTTGTCATCCATTCTAGGCCCTCAGAACTCCGATGAGCTGCTTCTTTGTCCAGTGTGGGCATTGAAATTGTACATCTCCAAGTTATCATCGAGAAGACGGACTCGTAAAAGACTTTTCATCCCAACTATTTTGGCTGTCTACGATGCAAAACACTTTCCACAACCGTCAGCCAACAACCTGCATGAGATTTGGGCCTTAGCATCAACCATTGCTCTGCACAGAAACTGCTCTGTACCATTGATTATGGAGGGATCCTCCTAGGTGTTTGCAGGCCACTACCTTCGGGATGTAGCAGTTGAAGATGTGGAGGGTTTCCAGTCTTTCAGTCCGTTGGTGGTGGCCCATAAGCCCTATGATAAGGTAAGTGAAAAATTCATTAAAATCTAAATATTTTAGATATTTAGATACGTACGTTACCATAGGGAGGTTACGCCCACCTAACGCTAGATGTTTTCCTCCCCACTCTTGACTTCTTCAGACTTATTTCTTTTCAGTAAAAGTGAAGTTTTGGGATTCTTCGCACATGTGCAGTTGGGCATATACACTAGTTGATACATGAGGTAGCCATTCAGTAGAATGGCGTATCAAGGACTGTCTGATCTCTTTTAAGCTATGCTTGAGGTAATATGCATAAGCCCTATGGTAAGGTAAGTATTTAAATATCTAAAATATTTAGAATTTAATCATTTTAAAAATAATTGTCAGAGTATATCATCCTCCAAATGAAAACTCCTGTTCTAGAAGATGGTTTCAGCACAATTTCAACAATATTTTCAGATTTTTTTAATAGCATTATGGGAAAATGTATCTGCCTACACGTTTCACTATCATGTTGATTGATAAGCATACAAATATAGGTTATAACTACCAACCAGGGAAAACATTTGACGTACACCACAATGCCCATGACTTCAGGACAACCATCCAAACATATTTTCCTATCAGAAGTTTCTGATATTTGCACATTCATTTTCCTCAGAAATTGTCAATATATCTAGAAAATTTAAATTTGCAACAATATTACAGTCAGTCAGTCATGTGGTTAGTTCACATGTACTTGAAATGGTTGTGTGTTTGTTTCCTTTAGATGTCACCTACCCAATGGAAAGACAGTTTGGCTGTGTGAAGAACACCGGAACAAGATGCGAGTGACTGTATTGAGCGATGAGGCGGCAGTGACCTCTCACGCGTCAGGTGACCTTGGACGGGTGGACTACATGCTGGAGGCTATGAAGGAGCTGGACATGAGGGCAGTGCCTGCTGGCATACGCAGCCTCGCAGTGGATCAGAAGGGAAGAAGGACAACACACACAGGAGGAAGCCATGGTAAAGTAGTACAAGCTGTACAACATCACTATTTCTTTGCCATGACCTTGAATATTTGCGAGGGTATTTTTAAGATACTGAAATTTCTGATATGAGGTTCTAACAGCCTGAGTTTTAATGATGGAAACTAGCCATGAATACATGTAGTTCCAAATGTATTCACGTCAAGACACTTTTGACAATGCTTTCTATCTTGTGATGCAAGTATTGTCTTTGACAATAAGACAGTTACTATTATGTTTTCAATATTACAGTATATGCAAAAGCAATATTGTTTTTATTCATGTCTGCCACCAAAGTGGTAAATGTCTGACATCTGCCTAACGGCAGGATTTCATCTCATGTAAAGTTTAAGGTAATTGGTGTTGACCTGATAACAGGGTTCCAAATCATGTTAATTATATAAATGGAGTACATAAGGCTCATCAACAGCTCAATCTGACCACACTACTGACCTAGATTTCTCAGTGTAAGCTTTGTGTACCCCTATTGGCTAGTATTTTTGACATTGACTATGTTTTTCCCACTCCAGTGCGCGAGGCGTCCTGTAGCCAGGACGATGTGGATGGTGTCAGAGGAGACCAGGAGAAGCCAGAGGAAAGGCCATCAAGTGATGCCTCTGACACATCCCAGGCATCCAGTCAACAGTCAGCAGTGAGCCAGTTGTCACAGTCAAATGCATCTCCAGCACTCAGGTCTCTCAAAACACGAGGAACAGCTCGACGTCCTCGTATAGGAAACAAGACGAAGAGTAGAGCCTGCACTGTCATGTGACAAGGGTCATCTGACAAGGGTCATGTGAAGAAGTCTTTCAGTTATTCAGTAGGTCTCCCAAGGCAAAACTAGATTGTTTCATGTAAACTTTATCTTCAGTAATATGATGATATTGTGGTATCTTTTCTGAAAAGTACTACCTTTAATTGTTCTCTACATTCATCAACAAGCTGTTTATATTAGATCCTTAACTGATCTTACTTTCTTTAGCTGAGCACTTGGAGGATGAACCTGGATGCATACCGATGAATGTGTACCCAAGGGTTTTCCTCAGAATTGTTCTGAATGATTGTACAGATCCAACGTAAATGTTGTTAATCATTGAGAAATACACAAGTGCAATGTCATTCACCTACTTTCTGAAACAAACTAATCTATACAATTGTGTTCCTTTAGCTCTGTGCTCTGTAAGTTGTTGAAAATTTGTCAGCATTTAAACAATATTGACCAAACTGTTGCCAAACTGTTAATGCATTCATTGTTATCCTGATGTGCTGTTGTTACATAATGTGCATTTGGTTTGGTCAGTAAGTGATTAAATACCAATCTTTTAAATGTGTTTCTGAATGTTCTGAATTCTGACCACATATCTATGACAACTCAAATATCTCCACACACAGTTCATGTCTGGCATATCACATGACTGTTTCCATGGTGACAGCAGTCCTATGTCAGTGTGCAGCTGAGAGCTATGTTATGTATTTTATTCATGGAAGGTAACCGATATCAAGATGACTGATATGAAATCAAACAGTGTGATCTTCTCCTTAATAAGCTGGGCAACATCTGCGATAGTAGAAGTTGTGATTCATGTGCACACTGTCAGCACTAGCTATGCACAATCATGATAGATGTATCTTAGTACTTTCCTGATGTACAAACGTTTATAGAATGCATGTTTATATTACGTGTATTAGTGTGGCATAATTAACATGATATACTCCATATATCCTTGGACAAGTGGGTGCTAGGGAATTACACCATAGAACTTTGCAGGCCATTGTGATGTCATTGGCTACTATGACATCAGAATATTGAGTGACATCAATAATGCCTGTAGTTTTTACTGTGAAGACTTAGGCTATTACTGGTTGTTTTGAAGTATTTGATGTCATGAGACATTTCAGACATGAATTTATATGCCATTTTTACATAATATTCTACATACAGTCAAACCCCGTTGTGTCGAACTTGTTGGGTCCAAGGGGAAAGTTCGACTTATCCGAGTGTTCGACACATCCGTCAGCATTGAAAAGACCAAGAACCAACACGACCACGTTGCTTAACACATCGTTATTTTGCAGTAGGATACACATACGAACAATATATCTTTGCAATAAACGTTTTCGGCAGTATTGATCTTTAAATTACAACATATACAAATGTAAATCAATTCAATCACTTTATTCGTCATGGCAAATAAATATGCATACAAAAAGATAAGAACAAGAATAATTTAACAAACTCACAAGCGATCCCATTTAGTTCAGCGATCCAGTTATCCCCCCGGGCTGATCGGGTCCTTCGCTGAATCGCTCTGCCATGTTACTAACCGTACTGGTTAAAAAATTCATCCTACACCTTAAATACTAAACTAAAAACAAAACATCAATTTAGATAATCCAACTCCGTTTTCCTCACTTCTCATTTTGTATTTTCAAGGAAATCGCATGACCGCTAACATAGACTGTCACTGACAACAACATGCGCCATTGTTTGTTTAGAGATATCCTGTCGGTCCGTGATCAACGTGTCACTGGTAACAACTTAATTATGGTTAATTGTTTGAGTAAAATTCAGTTGGTAAGTGTGCTGACAATGTGTGTATAGATGCGTAGTTAAACATGTCACTTGAGTCCGTTAATCGTTACTTTTGATCTTTAGGTAGCACGTTTATGAGGATGACTTCCGATTGCGCGACTGAAGTTTTCAGTTGCAACAACCAGCTTTGACAGTTCGAGACAAAAGGGTAAATTTGTACTTGTTAGAACCTTTGGGGACCCTAAAATGAGTTCGACACAACCGGGAATTCGACACATCTAGTTTGACATATCAGGGTAAAAATAATGATAAATACAAGGAAATCGGCAGGGACCGAGATGTCAGTTCGACACATCCGAGAATTCGTCTCAACCGAGTTCGAGACAATGGGGTTCGACTGTATCTTTACATTGTGTTGAGATGTGAGATGATGAAAATGTTTATCCTTTATTTTACATGCTATATCTATAGATCTGTACATCAAAACAATTTTTTCGTCATATATTATGGTTAGGCCTTGTGATATGTGATTAGATTTTTGGCCATTATTAATAAATTATTTGATTTCCGTCCATCCTAGCCTCAAAAGACATCCCTCGCTGTGATATAAACCTCACTCACTCACTCACGCACTCACTCACTCACTCACTCACTCACTCACTCACTCATCACTTCTTGGTCTGTTTAAACCTACATGCCTTCTGTCATTTTTCATGTTTTATGAATTTAATACTGGGACTACATTTCACCTACCATTTTTTTGGCCATTTGTTGTGACATCTGATTCAGAGCCACAGCCAGCAGAGGTGCACCTGGGGTTGTTCTGCTCTACCTTCTGGATGAGGCAGTGGCATCTTTGTCCTGTTCAGTACCTCACCTTCATCACAAGTTCCTGAGACAACATGATACATTCATAACAATGTGTCTTCCTTATCTAGGTGATATTAAGTTCTTGATAGTGTGATATTTACATCTCAGCCCAATATATTTTAAATGTAATCTGTATGTTTGGCCTCTCATCACCAAATATCAAAGTATTTTATGCTCATAAAACCTTGTGAAATATCAGTCTTCATACATTAAATAATAGGACATTTGTTGAATGTTCAGGAGGTTCATAGTCATGACATTGGCATGAATATTTTCAAACAAAATTTATCAGTGTAAGTTTACAAATAACTAGTGCACAATGTTTAAAGAGCCAGAGAGAAAACTCAGAGTCAGACTCTCATCTTTTGATTGTCTCTTGATTACAAAAGTTGCTTTTATCAATTCTACTTGTTCCGTCCATGTTGACAACCTCACAGATTGTTGTGTATTTATCAGGCTCTTCATTCCTGCAGCTAGCATTCCTGTGATATTCAGTATTTTGTTCCTCTTAACTCTACAGAATGAAGTGACAGGTTTGATATTGATGTTATATTTACTAGTAACAGTACTAGAATAAAGTAATAGAATCTGTACTTTACCGTTTGTTTGTTGTTTAATGCCGTACTAAACAATATTCAAGCTATATGGCCACAGTATCTAAATAATTAAATCAGGACCACACAGTCTAGTGATTAACAGCATGAGCATCAACCTATGCAAATGAGATACAAATATGTGTCATCCCAGTCAGTGAATTTGACCACCTATCAATCAACCAATTTCTTCATTCAGTATAAAAGCCAACAGCCCATGACCGATGGGAGTTCCTGAGTAATACAGCTTCTTTGATATATCTTGCAATGTTCAACATAATGTTAATGTTTATCTTATTACATGTTAAAAGAGTTTTAAACTTGAACATAGTTGGTGGATTACAATAACATCTTGGTATATATTTTGATCTGAGATGGTCATACAATGGACATTTTAGAAGGAGGTGGTATTCATCTTCTATACAACCTAGCGCACAAAATGTACATTATCTATTACAGCAGACGATGCCGCACCGTCTACCAATATTGACCATTAAAGGGAGCTCACATATACGTAATAGACATAAAAGCCTTCTGTATTCTCTTTCTGGGGTAGCACACAAGTAATATTCAGTTGACAATGGGGATTTATACTCCTAATAATTACATAATTTACTTGAATCACAAATTCTAGAGTACCAATTTTGTTGATTACAGTCTTTAAGTCTCTGTACAAAAGTATTGAGAAACATGTTTTTATCACCCACTTCATGTGTGATCCACACTAAACCAAAGTCATAACTAAATAGTAGGTCTTTTATCTTTAATGCCCAAGTGATATGATTACATTCATCTAATGATTTACACAATAAATAACATTGTGTTGGATATCTAACAGTTAGCATTGCTAACAATTTTAACTAATACGTGATACATTGTTTATGGTAGTCAATAAACAGACCATGTCGACCACATTCACCCAAAGCACCATCATTTGGGACGTAATACCCAACACCTAAAACATGTTTACAAAATTTAATGTGGAAACGTTCAACACATTGAATTTTGGAAAAAAAACCATATTTCACTGGAATAAAGTAAAATTGGTTTTATCTGTGTGTCAAAGATCTTACACAAAACAGGAGAGATGTTTTTTAACTTATACTGGAGGTAGTTTGACTGAAAATAACGCCTTATTGGCTTTCTGAACAAGCACATTGATTGCCTTAAACCAGCATAGTGTGTTAGAAAATACTGTTCCTAGATAATTATTATATGTTGATATTTTAACCTGATCACTTCCAAACATCCATTTTTCTGTTCCCCTTAGCTTGCCCCCACTTCTAAACACTAATATCTCTGTCTTATCTAAATTAACATTCAATCCCCATTTAATATTATACTGTTTAAGTACATCTGGTTTTCTCTGCAAACCAACAACACTGTCATCAAAGAGACACACGTCATCACCATTCAAAGAGACACAAGTCATCACCATAAAATAACAATAATATATCCATAAATTCTTTACCAACAATAATACCCTAACATTGGATTCATGCAACATATTTTCAAGTTCTACCACAAATAAGGAGAAATTTGACCACCCGATCCCAACAGTTGCCTCTTTCCACTAACATGGATTGTTGAAGGCCAACAATACTGTACTGAGTAAGTACTTCCAAATAGAACATATGTTGGACTATTCTGTGAGATAACAGAAATGTTATGCATTTGTGCATATATTTCTAATACATGTGGTTGTTACGTTATAAATGATTTTACATCATGGTGTATGTATTGTTTTGAAGTGCACTGTAGACTAAGACTGAAAATGAGTCTTACCAGCGTGATGTCATGTATTCGTGTCATGCATTGATACTATGTGAAACACCTTATTGTGTATTGTGTCATGCATTGATGCTATGTGAAACACCTTATTGTGTTTGTGTCACTCCCGCTCAAGGTCGACCATGCCAGGTCAGAGAGACTGTTCTGTTGATGCCAGAAATTGTTTTCTTGAATTTATTTGCTTATCAGCAGCTTTGAACTCTCCATGACATACCTGTGAAGGTCCAGGTTAGAATAGTGGCCTGCAGTAAACCATGCTTGTCGCAAGAGGCGACTAACCTTATCAGGTGTTCTCAATGACATGGGGTTGACATGGCATTGGCTCCAGACAGACAGACAAACGGACAGACAATTTACATCCGTATTCAGGACCACAGCCTAAATTACATAGAGATTTCCATATATGTTATCATGCTGGTCTTGCTACAGTTATCTTGTCCCTGTAAAAGACTGGACAGCTCTCTACACACAATAAAAAAAGAAATGCTACCCTTAACTATCAAACATATATACTGAACATCTAATTTTTATTAGTTGCATTTCTTTTCCTAAAGACTTTGTATAGGAACCTATTTGGCAATTCCTCAGATCAATGCTCATCTGTTGATCACTGGATTGTGTGGTCAAGACTCAATTATTTACAGGCTGCCACAATTTTGCTGGAATATTGCAGAGTGCCGCATAAAAATAAACTCACTCTATAACACGTCCTAGAATAAATGTATTTTATTTATTTATATATTTATTTATGAAGGTTCTTTGACACAGTTTTTATCAAAAGCAGGCATTGTTTTGTTTCAGTGTCTGTATTGAGGTGTATGTTTGTTCTTGATGTCTGATAGTTTCAGTGTTTATTCTACGATGTACACTAGGTTAACAAAGCACTCTGTGGTAATCTAAAGTAATGCTTCAGTTGCATGAAATGTGATATACCCACTAGTGTTGAAAGTCCCTTCAGATATTCAGGTCTTTCCATGGTGTAACTGGAACTCTACTGAAAATGAAGTCTGGGTTCATAAGCTGCCTATGATTTACAATGAACATATGTATATACATCAGACAAGAGTTATGCCCTTGCTAGACAGGCATACATAAATAAATTGTATATTTTTTCAAGGCAGCATGTCGACACACCTTCAAATGAGACCAGGGTCATTTCCATAGCTTAAATTATAAGGTTCTCAATATGGCACATAAAAATCAAGTGATTGCTGAACACTATTGTTCTTCTTGATTTGGACAAAACAATCTGACTTCATTGGGTTCACTTCCAAAACTCTCATTATTTCATACAATACACAATTTATCAAGAAATTGCTCAACTTGTTGCCTTGCTAATCAGTACCTCTGAGTTTCAGGTTGTGCTTCTCCAACAGCAGATAGGGTTTGGGTCAAAACAACTTCTGAACTTTTCTGTATTTCAGCACATTATATCATACATGAAGGTACAATGTGGGTTGTGTCAAAAGCATAGCTGTAGAATCTTTCAGTACTGCCTTCAAACAAGGAGGATTTGAAGCTATTCCCCATGTTCATGATACATCAATCTGGTGAGATGTTTATGACATTTACCTTCCATGTCCATTAATAAAACACAGAACAGTAAACAATGAAGTTACATTCCCTATTTCTAGTCTCTGTGACAAAAAATCATTTCAGCATAATGATTATAGTATGGCTAGCATTTAAAATGCCTGTTTCTGATGTGTTCTGACATTTGCCCAACTCTGTCAGTGTACAGGGTCAAGACAAACTCCACACAGACTTCATCATGTGACCATGAGGTCTCCCTGTTTGGGGCATGCTTCACTTGTCAAGGGGTAACCCGAGTTACAATGTGTGAAGCCCTGTACATATTGCTGGAATGTTGCTAAAAGTGGCATAAAACAATACTCACTTACTCTGGAAACACACCCGATGTTTATTTAAATAACCCATAGGTTTTCACTTTAGGTCCAGGTTGGCCATATTTAAGGGCAACTCAAGACAATTTGGGAGCCTAGTTTTTGTTTGCAGATAGATTTTGATGCTTTGCATCACTATTTTCTGTTTCATATTATCACTTGTGAAATGTCATGTCAGTACATATTTACTTGAAATAAAAGTCCTTATTCAACAATCACAGGTTTGTGTTGTTACTTAAAGATCACATGCAACAAAAACTCAAACATAATTAAAACACATGTATCACCTATTCATGACATATAATATACACTGATGCTTTTGGAAAAAACAATAAACAAAATTATAAGCGTACAATCGCGATTCAAAAGTGCAATATTTTGTACTTGGGCTTACTTCCCCCGAGACGAAGCCCTCGGGAGACCGAACCCAGTCATAGCGGGTGGATATGCACTCAAGTGTAACGACGGCTTCCGATTGGCTGTTTCATTTGCTGATATGCTGAGGGTTCATTATGTGTACAGAAAGATGACCCGTTTGAAGGGCATTTTAGAAGTATAGCCAGTCACAAGAAAGTAAGATTCTTTATGGATAACAACTTCTTTTTGTGTACTTGGTGCGTCGTTACAGTATGGATTCATATACTGTTGTCAAACAAAATCATATACACTACAAGAAGTCGTTATCCATGAAGAATGTATATAAAGATGTTGGGTTTGGAAAATACATGTTCTCTGAATTTGCGCTTGATCCAATCAAAAATCATGTCGGTAGAGATGGTAAACTACTACGTGGCTTGAGTCTGTCATTCGTCCAAGTACAAAGCAGGGCTTGAAACTGACAAGAGTTTGCACTAGTTTCCGTCAGATGCAGTCATCCGATAAATATGAATGTACTTTGTTTGCAACCCACAGACATAAAAAAATGTCATGTGTATCACACGTGCCTAATTACATAATGTGGCAGACACGGGACTCGGGTGCACGAGTTATAAATCAACTTATTTTCTTTATGTCGTATAGTCTGATAGGTGTTAAGTTCAAATTGCACGTGGTCAATGATTGAAGCTGTGTATTGCATGTTGTCTTTAGCAGACAGGCAGACAGACATATAGGTGTGAATAAACCTGACACTGAGCTTTCTCTGTGACAGAGACTGCTTACCACAATCAACAAGTTTTTTAACGTAACGAGTAGATCATTTACTTGTTTGTGTACACAACCAAGATTAGACTACTGCTCACGACCTCAGACGCTGGGCATGCATACTGAATATACACTAAACATTCACTCAGATCCATGTACATGTACTTTCATAAGCATGATGACTCTACAATGTGTTCCATTTTCACTTCAGTGCTGCATGTGTAAATGCCTTGGGCAATTAATTCCTCATTTGATGCAACATATGTCATATTTGGGATTTCACTTCCTCAGTAAAGTACAAATTCATATTTACTACTTTATATTTTTGGGTCACATACAAGAACATACAAGGTGAATGTAGATATCACATTTACACCATCCTTGACATCTCCAGGGTATTACATTCCAATAAGTCTCAATTATACCCTGGATGCATCTACGGCTCAGCCCGAAAATTTAACTACCTCCCTTTGCTAGCTCCGCATTCCCACAGTAGCCAATCAGCTAAGACGCAGTTACAACTGAACATGCCAGTGTCAGCAAAGATAATGGTCGCAGCTGCGAAGAATATATGCAAGAACTGCTGCCTCTTTCAGAGAACCTGTGCGTGTTGCCAACGTTAGAGTGAGTTGTGATTGATTTGCTCAAAATCCCAGTGTATACACCTGAAAAGCCAGTCCAGGGAGGTAATACATTACATTTACATAGGTTTGAAAAACAAAGGTAGTGCTTTAACATGCTGAAATCAAAGTGTCTCTGTGACCTTGAACATTAAGTGAAGGTCGCCAAAATCTAAGGGGCTCTGCACCATCCCTGAATGTGGAGAAAATCCAGAGAACGGTTCATGAGGTATCTCGATGACAAGCATTACATGCAGCTTAACATGCTGAAATCTTCAGTGTCGCTATGACCTTGAAAATTGTGTGAAGGTCACCAAAATTGATTGGGTCCAGTGCCTTCCCTAGAATAAGCTTGGAGTTGAATGTGAAGAAAATCCACACAATGGTTCTTGAGATATCTCACTGACAAGCTTAACATGCAGCTTAACATGCTGAAATCTTCAAAGTGTTGCCAAGACATCGAAAATTAAGTGAAGGTCACCAAAGTCAACAGGGCCTTGCACCTTCCCTAGTACAAGTTTGGTGTGTCATTCTGGGAATGGTCCTTTGCGATATCTCACTGACAGGTTAAAGTCCCTTTGTGACCAGAAAATTGAAGCTAAAGGTCACCAAACCTGACCGAGACCTGTCTTTTACTATGATGAACCTAGGTACCAAATATGAACCGAATCTAGTGAAAAGGTCTTCAGATATTCCAATTCGTACATACGCATGGAGAGACGGAGCCTCATACTGAAAAGAATCTAATGAATAGTTCTTAAGATATTCAAATCGTACGTACATGTGGACAGAGGGATGGAGCCTAACACTATATCCCCCGCTTCAATAAATATGTACGTCTGTGCCATGCATATGAACTAAGAGAAATAAAATAGTTGTCAGTTCATTAAAATATATATTTTTGTATTTCTCCATGTACTGTACCTTTATAACCATGTGTTTCACTCCATCCTTCGTATACAATTCCATTGTACACATGCATAATTGTGTGCAATGTAGACTTGATTTGAAACTAAAATATATAATGTTTAATGATCTTAATTGTTTGACCTTTGTTATACATGTAAAAAGAGCTTGACTTATTCATTTATTGTATTTAAAAGAAACAACTCATTTTCAGTTATGCCACCACTCATCAAAATAGGTAACAGGAACTTCATCCGGGTTCAACTATTGAGGATTGACTACTGAGGTCGCGCGCTAATCTGAAGTACGGTTATCCAATCTTTTCATAGCAATTTGTTTGCCATGCACTTCTAGCACAACTTTGAATACTTAGTATTGAAATTTTGCTTTCCCTGGCTGACACCGCCCATGCCACTAAATTGCTGTTTGGCAGCCATATGAATTTATACAATAAGCAACTCATTATATAATTAGTTTCCATGCCAGCACAGGTAATTGGACAAGTGGATCTCTCTGACACAGTGATTGGTTTCATGAATCTGTTTATTCAACATTGAAATTCAACAAGTGCTCACAAATATATTCAACAATTCATATGCTAATTAACATAACTGGATGAGTGAGTGAGTTTGATTTTACACCACACTCAGCAATATTCCAGCTATATGCCAGTGGTCTGTAAATAATCAAGCCTGGACCACACAATCCCATGAGCAACAGCATGAGTATCAATCTGCACAACTGGGAACCAAAGACATGTCAACCAAGTTAGCTAGCCTGACCACCCGATCCCATTAGTTGCCTCTTATGACAAGCATAGTCACCTTTTATGGCAAGCATGGGATGCTGAAGACGTACTCTAACCCAGATCTTCGTGGGTAACATGATGAATGAACACTGAAGTTTAAGATATTGATATACAAGATATACTTCAGTTTTCACATGAATGAACTTCATATCATATTTCTGTACTCGGTAAATTATGAGGAAAAAAAGCCAGAAAATGACACTAATCTTGTGCATCACATTCATATCACATTGCTCACAAATTGTAAATTCTCCTGCTATGTTCCTATGTCTGACAAAATCAGTAATAGGTCTATTAGAGTCACATTTAATTTCTTATGCATGCAAGGTACCATCTTCTCTTGACACTGGTGAGGTTTTAAGTTGCTTCCCTGAGAATTACCTACCTGGACATTTATCTAAGAAACAAAACAGTATGATAGTGGACGACACTTTTCTGATTTAAGTTTCCAGCTCAAATGCAGTGCACATGTGTTTCCACACATCAGATGCAATTAGATGCAATCTGCTTGTAAAATTCCACACATCTGATGCAATTGTAAACATATGAAGTAATTACCGATCAATATTGAATTATATACATATACATACACATCATTATCGGGACATATTCATATTCATACTCACACATGAAATTGGGTCAAAGAGATAACTCTCTGTTCTGCAGTCAGTCCCTTCTTGCCAGCTCACAACCTTTGCTGTTGGACCTACTCAGTCACTGCATCTTCTACTTTACGGTGAAAGTATAATCTCAAATGTATCACCCAAGTGTCTGTTGATATCAATTATATCAACATGAGTTGATAAAATTACAAATATCCAAGATTTGCTGAGGATATTGTTACTTTTATCAATGAGTGTTGTTATAATTAATATATATGTAGACACGAGGATGAGATTTTATTTATCATCAAAAATCAATCTTTATTTGTACTACCATTAGACTTACAGTGCAGCAATGTCATAGCATTGTGATGTCATCAAGTTCATGACGTCATAGCATAGTCAGGGCATTGTACAAAATCTACTGTCAAAATTTTATCTCCTAAAACATATCATTGATCTCACACAAGCACTATCTCCTGAAAAACTCAGTTTTATATGATGAAACAAGTGTTACACATTCTGTACTTATTGCACTTGTATCCATCAAGTTATAGCATTTATGTAGTTTCTCCTCTATAAAATGCTACATTTTTGTCAGTTTCATGAATTTTCACTTCATACAGTAGGTTGTCAGGGAGACGTGACTTAAGCTGGTTCCAGATGAAGACTGCAATGTTCTCCGCTGAACTGAAACATACACAAACCAGTAGGCTACAAAACTATCAACCAAATACAAGACGAATTATTTCATAAAAAACTGTTTCCATAACAATTCAGGGTATAATATATATTGCAAATCTGTTCATGAGGAAGATATGGCATGATGAAACTCAGTGGCATTGTATTAAGTTGACAAGAAAGATTGGATTAGCATGTTCATGTGATAGTTGTTAATGGTGAATGTCGTCAGTTAACAGTCTTGCAGGAGGAACGTGTCAGAACTGCTGTGTGTTATGTGAATCAATTGACATGATGCTGGTCAGTGAGGTAACCAGATTAGATTAATGACCAGCGTGGGAAATAGCTGCGGGCTTGCTAACGGTTTAGTCACTAATTGCCTACACCTCCAATTGCCAACAAAAACAAAAGATAAAAAAGTGCTCGCTACTCTTATAACGAAACCTCCTGACCAGGTCTACAGTGATCTTGACTGAAAGATGTAAGAATATTTAGTGGAGTAGGAAGATAAGTATATTCAATATGAATTGTTATTTATTTAGATAAAAGCATTGGGGAATAAACGTTCTTTTAGAAGACCCCTGCTAGCCTGTGACTATGAAAAATCCAGCTAAACCAGTAAATCTCCATGGTGACTTGCCTGACTGGTTAGTAAATGTTCATGGGATCATTTTGCAAATATATCTCTCTGACTTGTTAAGTTATTATACACTTCTAAATCATGTCCGGATATAAATCTTCATCACATTAACAGCTCAATGACAAAACCTGTGTCATGCTGACAATATCTTATTCTCATCTAGTTTTGTGATCTTGTGCGTAGTTGCTTCATCTAAATTTCAGGCAAGTGAATTATCTTGTGGGCCAGTAACTTTAAGGCACGTACAGCTAGCCTGACTGACTAGCACAAATTTCAGGCAAGTGAATTGTCTTGTGGGCCAGTAACTTAAAGGCACAGCTAGCCTGACTGGCTAGCACAAATTTGGAAACACTTTTGAATACTGCTAATGACACATGAAAGCAGTTACATGAGATTATCTACTTAATAGTCTGACAATGTTCAAAAGTGAATAAAAGAAATATTCATTAATTTTTGTTTCTTCTGCGAAAACATATGGCTCATAAAACTATTGCGAGTGTGTGTCACTACTAAACAGTGTGTGCCACAAAACTCCCCTGAGGTACCGTATCAATGGACCTTCAACTATGTATCTGTTACATCAGTATTAAGTTCAGCATTATATACATACCTTACGACATCCTTGAAATATGGGACATCTTTGTCCAGATGTTTGTGGTCTAAGAGAGCCATGATACCTTCCTGTAAACCACAGCAGTTCGAACATATTTTCAAAAGTAATAAGTTACTCAGTTTCTTAAAGTTATTTTATTAACTGAGTTCACTGTATCCACTAGGCAGAGTATATAACGATAATGAAGATTAACCCCATGATTTGAATAAAATAAAATAAAACATGAATTCATAAGAAGGGTTAATATTTCCCATAGAGACACAGCCAAAACATTATTAAAATAAAAACAAATGCGTTGTATGTGTCTCCACAACTGATTTTGTTGTTTGTGTCACTGATCTGTGAAAATGGCAACTTGTACACATACTTACAGCTATATATTTCTTAAGATCAACAAGATTGAAAACCATTCCAGTCACTGGGTCAACCTAAAATTAAATATATGTACATCTTTAATGTAGCCATGCACGTTTTAATATCGTTGGCATCTTACTGGCTGTAGATCCCTAACATCTCAGGTAGCAGTAATTGACACATGTATCACATTTACTGCTCAGTCTCTATAAGCATACCTAGAACTTACAAAATTCACAACAGTAGATGCTTTTAAATATCATACACAATACAAATTTGCCAGAGGTCTACAGAGGTTAACTTGATCATAGATGACAGCAGTGTGACATATCGGTATATATGTACTGAAAGGCAAAAGAAACTTAAATAGGAAAGGACTTTTAAGTACCAATGGAGTATTTGAACCTCTACTTTCATGGTCGTATAGCGTGTTTGCCCAACAGAGTATTGAGACCGAGGTTAGAAATGTTTATAGTTCGTGGAAAGGGAAGATTTTGCACCAACACAAGATTCAAAGCGAGATGCATGCACATCATGCCTGTATTCAGGCATAAAAGGCCACCTTGAATGGCAATCGTTCACTTGTTTAATCATTCTTGCAGGTGTTCATGGACGATATGACGATCCTGGCAATGTGATATTGCATGTGGTCAAGCATTACATGAACATGAACAGTCATAAGTCATGTTGTTGATGCCATTGTATCACTGTTTTAGACATTCTATCATTCGTACGCTGCAACTGTCAAAAGCAATGATTTGTTTGATCTCTCATTAAACTAGCCACAGCAGTTGTGTTCAGGAAACAAGTGAATGGCTGCTATTCAAGCCGGCAATTTATGCCTGAATGCACGCGTGATTCACATGCATCTCGATTTCAATGTCGTGTTTATGCTAACTCTTACCCTTTCCATAAATGAAAGTATTTTTAATCTCAAACAATACCTTACTGGGTAAAACAGAAAATCTAACCTCAACTTCCTCAAACTTGACTTCCAGTCTGCATTCAGAAAACTAGATTCACTTATTCCATTCATAATTAGAGTATATATATGTTTCATGATATGTTCATAAGAATGATTGACATTATCACTTACTGGCCCACGTAGCACCACTTCAACTGAAACACAGATATAGAAAAAAGTTAAGTTAACAACTGGCCATTTCTTAAAGCTTGCAAAAACTACTTGTAATATGAATCAAACTTCAAACATCCATAATTATACACCCATACTTATTCTAGTCTGACCAGATCAGTAATAATAGCATGTGCTAACCCATTATGAAAATCACAAAAGCTCATCAAGTTTAGTGCACATGATTTAAGTGGGTATTTTTTTTCAATGTTTTAGTCTCATAAGTTTGAATTTTACAGAGGAGTTTCACCTGTATTAGATACATATAATTATACATAGCACAGTCTAGTTTCTAATGCCCCATGTCACCTGAATACATTATGGCAGAATGATTCAGGGATTTTCATTGACTGTAATAACTATCCATATCACATGCCATGATGTGCATGTTAGCAGTCACCAATCGAAGACTGTGTATTTAACTTACAACGTGGTGAATCCACCAGATGTAAGTACCATATTTACTAGGGCTGGGACAAGCAACCCGGATACCAAGGATGGGTGGAGAATGAGATGGACCAAGGTACGCGTCTCAGTACCTGGACCCATTACGATCATGTGACTTACAGATTATACAATGTATTCTTTCATGATTCAACGGTTGTATTGTCTTTGAAGATTTTTTCATAATGTACAGTCACTTCTGTTCATTATCATACATGATCAAGGTATACAAAATCTTTAGCCTCCAAGCTGAATAGTCTATTGCCATTCCTTGTAAATTTGAGGACTGGAATTAAAATAATAGGTATGGTAGGGTAATGGGGGCGTGGTACCTGTCTCAGCCCCAATATTCATCGGCTTGAATCATGCGTATATATCATCATGTGGAACCTGACAAACCCAGACGTCTCCCACAGATAACTGTACAAACTGTTGTGCACACACTCTGTCTAACTCCTCATCCAGTGGAACAATTCTCTCCCAAGGACAACACTGGTACCTTTGTAGTTGTGCCCATGACCATTTGGATTGTTGCATTTACCGAACACCTTGGCATTCTCTTCATCAGTTAAATTGTTGCTGAAAGGCAAGGATTCAACACTAACATTGCAGAACATCTGGTAATACAAAGTAATTCTACCTGTGTATGGCCTAAACCTGTAGCGACTGGGGTAGTCATCATGTGGTTAACGCTCCTCTAATTCCACATAGTACTGGTATGCCAGCGTGTAAACCACGTGTGGAGGTCCCCACTATTGTATTACTGCTGTAAGTTACATAAAACGATGCACACTCACTCACTTATAGACCTCTACCGGTTCAAGCCAATATATGTTTATTACAGACCAAAACAAAGGTTGGGTTGGAACAAATGGACACATGACATTCTGAAAACAGCCCAAAGATACAGAAGAAAACGGTCACAGAATTATAGCATGACTCCAAAGCATGACTGAAACTTTCTGAACCCTATAAATACTTTCATGCACTGATTTTTCAGAGTTGTTCTTTATTGATCAACATGAAGTAGCTAGTAGAAACAAGAGTCATCAGAAGATGACATATCCCCCCGGTCCCCACATATTTGAAAGGACAATCATCTGACAGTTACTTATTTTGTTTTTAGACCAAGTCTGAATTGTTTCCATAGAATTCATGAAAAATATAAATGCCATATATCTATAATCTAAAAAAGTCACCATTTCAAGATCTGTCTCCTATATCTGCCAAGATCTTTTGAAAGATATGAAATGGTTTTCGAGTTGTGCTCCAGAAACGAAGACAGCAACATGTTCATTGAACCTAGAAAATAATACATCATAAAAACCTGTAAATAGCAAAAGGCACCACTTTTGGGTCTGCCACACATATCTTGGACACATATCATATCTACCAAGTGACACTGACAGATATTAAGAAGTTTTTGAGTTCTGCTCCGGAAACAGAACACACCTCTCACTTTTGAGACTAAGTCCGAAACGTATCCATGGAAACTGAGAAAATAATAAATCACAAAACCCTTTAAGTAGCAAAATTCACCACTATAGGTTCAGACTGATATATCTACCAAGTTTTGCAGAAAAATATTCAACGGTTTTTGAGTTCTGCTCCTGAAACGAAGCCCATCCCTCCATTTTGAGACTAAGTCCAAAACGTTTCCATGGAAACCGAGAAAATAATAAATCGCAAAAACCTGTAAAATCCAAAAGGCACCACTTTGGGGTCTGCAACACATACCTGCCAAGGTTTACCAACAGATATTAAGAAGTTTTTGAGTTCTGCTCTGGAAATTAAACACAACTCTCACTTTTCAGACTAGGTCCAAAACGATTCCATGGAAACCAAGAAAAAAATACATCACAAGATCCTGTACATAGCAAAAGGCACCACTTCTGCTTCTGACTGATATATCTACCAAGTTTTACGGAAAAATATTGAACGTTTTTTGAGTTCTGCTCCAGAAACGAAACACACCTCGCACTTTTGAGACTGTCTGAAACATTTCCATGGAAACGAAGAAAATAATAAATCACAAAAAAAAATGTAAATACCAAAAGGCACCACTATAGGTTCAGATTGATATATCTAACAAGTTTTGCGAAACATATTGAACGGTTTTTGAGTTCTGCTCCGGAAACAAAGCCCACCCCACCATAACACTAACACCAAAATGTTCCATGGACAAAAATATATATATAAATGCCAAAAATCTGTAAATAGGAAAAGGCACAACCATAGGCTGAGATTACTATATCTATCAAGCTTGGTCTAAAAATAATTAACAGTTTCTGAGTTATGCTCTGGAAACAAAATGATTACGGACAAACGGACGGACGAGGCGTCGACTATATCCCCTCGTATTAGATGCCGGGGGGATAAAAATATACAGTAAATACACACTCATAACAACACTAAAACTTGTAACACTTCAGTTGATTCCACACAGTTAATATCCACTACCTTCTTGCAATTATAATTGATCTTCCATGCCCTAGAATTCATGGTTATGTTTGTTGTGTATATTGTAATATGTAGTGTACACTCACTGAAAATCCTGCACCATGTGGAAATGTACTGAGATAAGTCTCTAGCTTGTTTACCAATCCACTACATTTTGTTACTATATTATAAATGTAGCAGGGCATGGAGTCATGTGGTCATGTGGAAAAGGCGTCTGACTTGAGATTAGAAGGTCCGTCGTTCGAATCCCAACACGGGACTCGAAAATTTTGTGGCCGCTACATTGGCACAAAACATGGGGCTGAGCATGTTCATATCAAATTTGAACAAAATAAGCCTCAGCACCTAACTATGCAGCCCGGGACGTGCCTTCTGTTGATGGGGGAGTGAACAGCATGAAGTCATCTCACAGATGACATCCTTGCCTTGTCAGTTTGCTGATGGGAGGTAACCTCTTTGGTCATGTGGACAAGGCATCCGACTTTGGAACAGTAGGTCCCTCATTCGAATCCCAGCGCATTACTCGGAAATTTGGTGGCCGCAACATAAGCAGTTGCTCCACTGAATAATAAATATCATTTAAAAAAATATTTGATGTTATTGTGATTTCAATCTTAACGCATGAACCTGAAATATGGGGCCTTGAAAATTTAAGTATCATTGAAAATGGTCATCTAATGTTTTTAAGAAAAGTACTTTGACCAAAATGACTATAATCAAATCCACAAAGCTATCTAATATATAATATCATATTTTACTTAATACCTCTTCTAGATCACCAGATAATGTTAAATTGATTTCATTTATTCAAGATATTTTAGTTCATATGTTTTAACATAGAATGGATAGAGCATGAGATAAAGAATCGTTGCACTAATTTGTTTATACAAAAGTGGCACTTTGATTTAGAAGTACCATCTAAGGGTTGTACTTATACTCTGAAGTGACTCTGGGTCAGCTCATTAATTAAATAGGGGTGGACAGCTTGGCTCAGCTAATTAGTGTACTAATGGAGTCTGTCTTATGAGAGGTCTGTCTTTTGGGAGGTCTGTCTTATGGGAGTGAACAGACTAATCTCAGTGTCTGGTTTACTGGCTGTCGACGCCCATGTCTCTGCCTGCCTGTCTGCTAATGGTAAAATGCAATACACAGCTTCAATCATTGACCTCATGCAATTTGAACTTAACACCTATCAGGCTGTACTCAATAAACATAATATATTGATTTATGGCTCTTGCACCTGGGTTCTGTCTGTCACATTATGTACTCACACAGACAGGCAGGGGTGATACTTGTACACATGACATGTTATTATATCTGTGGGTTGCAAACAAACTGCACCTATTTTTCCTGGATCACTGGATGGGATGGAAACTGTGGTAAACTCAGATTGTCAGTTTCAAGTTCTGTTTTGTACTTGGACGAATAACAGTTTCCAGTCACGCAGTATTTCATTATATCTGTATTTGTTGATTGGATTGAACGAAAATGCAGAGAGCATGTATTTACGAAAACCAAACATCTCTAAATACATTATTCATGAATAACAACTTCTTCTATTGTATATGATGTGATGTTTTGGTATGGATTTTCATTCTTGCTTGACAATAGTGAATGAATCCATACCAAAACGTTGCATCATACACCATAAAAGAAGCTGTTATCCAGAAAAAATCTTACCATACTTCTGAAATGCCAATCAGATCATCTCTATTTAAACACAATATCCCTTCTGTGTATCAGCAAATGAACCTTCCAATGAAAAGTCTTCCTTGCACTTGTACATTTGTTCATTTTGTTTTCACAATTAACAATGTTCATTGCATATTTTGAATAAGTAATAATTGTGTTTTAATTATGTTTGAGTTTTTGGTTGCATGTCATCTTTAATATTGATGTAGTCACATAAATTCAGTTGAAAGCGAAATAGTTTTTTTACCATATGTTTCAATAAAAGAGTTTTCATAATGTTTCCGCAGGCTATACTATGAACATTAAATATTGATCTATGGCCATTTCAACTTTTCTTTGGGCCTTATGACTACAGGGGCACAGGGCATTGTTTCACCTGTGAAATACATTACGCAATATTGTAACCTATTGGCAAATTTTGTGGAGCTGATTTCTAAAGGCAGGCGTCTACACATTGGTATGTTCATTTTCACTCACCACATGTTCAATAACTTTGGTTGCATAAAAATTATCCGGCCGCAGTAATCAGTTGGGAGTGAATTGAGACCTTTTGGGTTAAATCTATTTATTCTCAGCATGAGCTGTTCACAGAATATTGGCTAAAACCTAAACATACCATTTTCATAAAAACATTATTTCGGATAAAATTCATCTGATTATTGCATTCAATTTCTTTAAGTTACAGTTTGGGGTGGATAATATTGTCATTTTCCATGTGACTAACGTACGCACCTGTGAAGTCTGTGACAAGCACTAAACGATTCCGTCCTGCTGATGTATACAATTGGTCCCATGACACACCTCCAAGCCGATTAAAAATGTATGAAATGCAAATATTTCAAGTACTGAAGAATAATGAATATTTGGAAACAACATGCACCGCCACTCAAGCAGACAGCTCAACACACATGCGCAAATGTTTACATAGGAAGTACGCCTTTATATGTATTGTCAGTTCTGATTGGCTAAAATATTGCACTGGAAATGATACTAGCCAATGAAGTCGTATCTTATATCTGTCGCGCAACTTCCTAGTGTTGGCGACTGTGGATATACACGACATCGTGTATATAATGCTCTTATATACACGACAAAACAATGTCGTGTATATAAGTCTGTTATATGTACGACAGTCCTTTTATATAATGCTGCCATTCACACTACAATTAACTAATTTAATATATGGTAGCATAAGAATTGATTGAAATTAATGTAATTATTACGAATCTTGCAGATATATATTGTGGTGCGATTTTTTAAATTTATAAATAAAATCGCAAACAAACTAAGTTCATTCAATGATCCTTCAAGTGTTATTTTCAACATATTTGTACATGCTCATATATTGAACGATGTCTGTAACAAACAATTTTTTTCCGTAAGTATTAAATGTAGTATTTGGCCTTAGGAGGGCAATATGAGCTCTGCAAGGCAGCTGGTCAGCTGGTCAGCTGGTCAGCAGTTATATATTTTTGGAGATGAAACTCTACAAAGCAGCTGTTATCCCTGTATATGTTGTCAGATGACAAAGTACACATCTGGTGGGAACTAAGTAATTAATTAATGAATATGTAATGAGGATTAAACCACCCTGAAACCACAAGAAGCTTGTGATTGTGTATGTGAGCGCGTGATTATCCGATTGCTAATCTGTGTAAATGATTGATTGCGTGTATGCAATGGAGAGTGTATTAGTGAGGAAGAGCATTATTGTGTGCTTGCGTGCGTCAACGTGGTTATAACTTCCATGTGATTGTTTTCTCTTATTTTATTGTAAAGCTGTGATATTCTGTCATTTTAATGTCTCACAGGCCGTACCGCCCGAGTGCTTCTATATTTATTGTACGTACCTATTGTAAAAGCACGTGACACTTTCAAAAACAGTTTCTCTATATATGTCTTAGGAGAACGGCACCGTTCCCCATGTCTGTGTTAGGAGAAAAAAATCTACAAGGCAGCAATTTCCTTTGAGTGTGTTTGGAGACAAAACTCTACCAAACACAAGGTAAATGCGAGTGTTAAGAGATAAAACCATAATAGGCAGCTGACATCTCTAAATGTATCAGGCGATAAAGTCTACAAGGCCGCAGATGCCCCTGTTTATTTTAGAAGAAATAAGTAACCAAGTTACATCAACTGGGTATCGGTGCGTATTGGGAGACAAATTCTACTACGCAGCGGGCACTTGTGTGTATTAAGAGAGAAACTCTATAACACAGAATGACAAGTATCTGACATATTTTATTCCAAACAAGTCTCAATATGTCACGGAATACACCTATACAATATGACAATATTCTAATAGAAGACACGAATACAGTACAGGTGCGGAATGACACTCATGCAGGTGGGACAACGCCTGTGCAGCTGGAACAACACCGACACAGGTACGACAACACCGATCAAGGTGGAATAACACCCATACAGGTGGAACAACACTCATACAGGTGGGACAACCCTTGTGCAGCTGGAACAACACCGACACAGGTACACCGCCATTGCTCATGCAGGTGGAACAACACTGATATAGCTGCGACACTCATGCTAGTAGGATGCCCGTCCAGGTGGAATATCATCAGGTGGAATGACACTCATGCAGGTGGGACAGCACCGATACAGGTGAAATGACACTCATACAAGTGGAATATCACACTGGTGGAATGTCGCTCATATAGCTAGAATATCAAACAGGTGAAATGACAGTGAAATGAGTTCCAATCATATAAGATTCATGATGTGTTTACGGTGTGATTTCAGTGATACCCCTACTGTATTTGAACATATGCAAAGGTATATCGTTGTTTACACCTTCGCATATATCATGGTCTGCAAACGCGTCGCAATATAACAAAATTTGCGACAGTATAGCCCCCTATTTACGTTTGAAAACCATCACACACAGTAGGGTTATCACTTAAATAGCACCAGCACCAAATAATAATAGAGCTACATGCATGTCTACGTTCTGAGTAACAAATGTTCTGTAGTCATAGATTGTTTATAAAACATCCACTCATTCACCAGTAACGAATGTAAACCGAAGGCCGATACATGTGTCCATTTTGCTCATGTATCGGCTTTTCGGTTTCTCTTCAATTCCAGCACAAACGAAACGGCACCAAGGGTCACAACCACCGTAGGGGACCCACTGATTTATCTTTTGCCTTTTTTGGGGGGATCACTACAAAATGGTAGGTCGCAAAGAGTGTCTCGATTGTCCATTTTCTTCCCAAGAGTAGCAGCTGTGATTCCCCTGAAGTACTCGCAGTGACACTGTCGGAATACACAACACGGCATGCGACTGAGTACCGCCACATCATTCTGAAGCAAATTGACAAGTAATCAAGGTGTGTTTCAAGATTCCACTCAGTTTAGTTAGCCCACTTCACATAACATATTACTCTTCATTAAATGTGTACTGAATTATAGAAAGACTCCTCAATGGAAGTGTCAAGAGTGTTTTTATTACAGCCGTTTTCTCTATTGCAGCTCTTTTTCGTTTTTGTAATTTTTTTTAGGAACCACTTTACCATAAGAACAAATACGCCACAGCTACTTCCATCCGTCTGTAGGCTACAGGGCATTTCTTTTCCTGTCCAGCATGCATCCCCGGGATATCGTTTTTTCATGAACTCCCTGTAATATATATATTTTGAAAGGTATGCATAATGTAGACACTTACATAATACAGTAGCGTTTCACATTCAGTACATTTACGATGATATGTATTTTTGTATAAAACACATATATGATTGCTGTGGGTAAAATATCAGGAACTGGACATGACATGACCCTAAATGTAACGTGATTTGTGTCCTGTCCACATTTTGGTTGTGTTCTTCAGACTGTTCCCAAGAACATAGCCTGGTACAGATATGGCAAATGTCCGAGGCATCTGTTAAGCCCAACAGCAAAACTGTGTATCTGGGGTTTTTTTAATATGCATGTAAAACACAAATGAGTAAGGAGGTACTCCTCTGCGGAATCACGGCACTATATTAATTTAGTGACAAGGCGCCTAGATGATTAGTCTGGCAAGTAGAAAAAATATTAGGTAAGTGGACACCTATTAAATGTAATATAGACATCACAAATAGTTGACGAATAATTGACGAGTGACATTGGCGTAGTCGTAAGTATCGGGTATTGTTGGGTCCGTCTTGTCGAATTGAGGCTTCACTTGCAATTAAATGTCGACTTTACTCGCAATCCATCGTGGAAAAGTTAACTACATAGGTGTTCAGCCTGACCAGCATTACCCAACAAAGACAATGGCCGTTATGTCTTTGTGACAGATACATACCATATTGTGTATAGAACGTCAGTGTACAGGGAGGCAGGAATCTTCACAGGTATACTTATATCACGTTGTAAGACCATTTTAGGTGGATGTAACGGAAGAGGTCAAATTGTTAGTACTTACCGCGAGTGTGAAATGTATCTCGTAGCTCTCACTGTTGACTTTATGGAATCCAGAATACTTATATCATGCGTCCTCATATTGGCAACCATAAGTATCCAGTGGTGACTAGGGCAGATCGGCAGAAGGACCTAGTGGTATTCTGCAAGTGGTACCTATATCAAAGTCAAAACACCTTACTGTCAGGGCATTTATTTACCACCTTTATATAACCTCAGGTGAATTTCATAACTGCAAAAGGTTACATGTAAAACGACGACATATGCCAGATGATAGTTACCTGATTAAAAAAAAACAGAACGTTAAGCAGACCTAAAAAGAAAACTGTTTCTTTTAATACATCCACACTATGTCAAGTTATCCATTCTCTGTTAAACTGATTTGGATGCCGATAGCTTTGACAGACATGTCAAGGACAGACCATCCTTCTCTAATTGTCATAGATAATGCTCTACGTTGTTTCTCCACATGCAATTAATACATGTAATTATAACAAAAATCATTCTTCCATTTAAAGGGATTCAGCATGAACACATTTATGGTAACAGCGTGTGCGTGGTGGGCGAACTGGCTGAGACACCAGGCTCGTGATCTAGCAAGTTTGAGCAGGGAGCCTATGAAGCAAGCAAGTAACCTATCCCTGTTGTTGAGTATCCCTGGTTTGAGGTGTCGATATCGAGCCCAAGTATACCGACGCTTAAGTGTTGTCACGACCCCTAGTGTACAGTACACGACCCTGTACGCTTAGGTTTTCTTTCACATATGTATGCATTTTTGAGTCTGTATGGCAGATTATGGAGAGCTTATATGCACTACTTACGTAGGTGGCACGAGTGAACAACGCTTTGAAAGACAATAACCTGAGTAAGTCGTTCGTAAAAGGTTACATGCAACGTAAAACACAACTTTGCAGATTCTGGTACTTTTCGGTATGCACTTACCGAAACAAATCATAAAAAATGCCAATTCAACCATAACGCATGCGCAGTGAATAGGTTCGCGGAGCTTGAAACAGTATGCATGCCCAGCGTCTGAGGTCGTGAGCAGTAGTCTAATCTTGGTTGTGTACACAAACAAGTAAATAATCAACTCGTTACGTGAAAAAACTTGTTGATTGTGGTAAGCAGTTTCTGTCACAGAGAAAGCTCAGTGTCTGGTTTATTCACACCTATATGTCTGTCTGCCTGTCTGCTAAAGACAACATGCAATATACAGCTTCAATCATTGACCACGTGCAATTTGAACTTAACACCTATCAGACTATACGACATAAAGAAAATGAGTTGATTTATGACTCGTGCACCCGTGTCTGCCACATTATGTAATTAGGCACGTGTGATACACATGACATGTTTTTATGTCTGTGGGTTGCAAACAAATTTAAAGTACTTGTCAGTTTCAAGTCCTGCTTTGTACTTGGACGAATGACAGACTCAAGCCACGTAGTAGTTTACCATCTCTACCGACATGATTTTTGATTGGATCAAGCGCAAATTCAGAGAACATGTATTTTCCAAACCCAACATCTTTATATACATTCTTCATGGATAACGACTCTTTTAGTGTGTATGATTTTGTTTGACAACAGTATATGAATCCATACTGTAACGACGCACCAAGTACACAAAAAGAAGTTGTTATCCATAAAGAATCTTACTTTCTTGTGACTGGCTATACTTCTAAAATGCCCTTCAAACAGATCATCTTTCTGTACACACAATGAACCCTCAGCATATCAGCAAATGAAACAGCCAGTCGGAAGCCGTCGTTACACATGAGTGCATATCCACCCGCTATGACTGGGTTCGGTCTCCCGAGGGCTTCGTCTCGGGGGAAGTAAGCCCAAGTACAAAATATTGCACTTTTGAATCGCGATTGTACGCTTATAATTTTGTTTATTTGTTTTTTTAAAGCAGCAATGTATATTATATGTCATGAATAGGTGATAAATGTGTTTTAATTATGTTTGATTTTTTTGTTGCATGTGACCTATAATCAATACTCTAGTGTTGTACAAGATGCCTACTGCAGCGGCTACCTTTTTATTACACCAGCTTAGCCTGCATAAAAATAATTAAATGTTTCTCGGGCACATGTTTTTCAAACGTGACGAGAGCGGTAGGACCTTGTTTTTTAATTTTTGACAGAAAAAAAGCGACGAGGGAGGGACACATTTTTATTTTTCCTCTCTCAGAAATACCGCTTGTAAAGTTTAGCACATGTTAATGAGTTGTAGATTCAGTCCAGCTCGTTCTTACAGACACTGATTCTTATAGTGGACGAATGTATGATGGGGACGCGGCAAAGTCAAACTTATTATTTTTAAAATGACAATAAAAAATTGATACGCGCACAAATAAAAGTCTCGCACCAATGGAATCATTTCTCCCTGAAGATACACGATTGAAACATGTAGGAGAAGATCCGTGTCGTGTTATTATTTCGGAAACTACTTCTTATTTATATATTCTCGTTCCGTATGCGTTTGGAGTAAGAATCATCAAATACTTTTTAATGACATGTCTGTTTATACACGCAGGGGCGCTGTAGCCGTCTTGAACAAAGCGTGTTAAAACACAGGCTTCTGTTTGGAATATAGATTTACACACACACACACACAGAGAGAGAGAGAGAGAGAGAGAGAGAGAGAGAGATGTATGTATATATTCGTTCTCTATGTGCAAATGATATATTGATATATATTTAGGGCTTCTTGTCATAAGGCTGAAGACCTATTGTAATTACTGATGTTTTTATTATTATTATTTATTTTTCCGCCGTATTTTGTTCCAGCGCTACAAAGAGCACCAGTGGACAGAATCGCTTGAAAAAAATCAGGCAGATGCGCAACGAGGTGTAGATATTCCCCATTAAAATCTCTAGGCTGTAGGTCCAATAGCAAACGGCAGATAAATCAAAATTAATTCGAAATTGTCAATTTCAAATGCAAATATCTCCAAAACTACAGCTGCAATGACTACCAAACTTCTTGAGCAGATGTGCAATCAAAATGTCAACAATTTCATCTGTATGGGCCAAGTCGCTCAAATGCACCGATTGGCTGCTATTTGCGATTTAAGTTTTTGCTGCTGTTTTTTAGCCAAATTCTGACTACTTTGTTCCCCAAATCTGCTGCACTACAACTACAACAGCTACCGCTTTCAAACTTGTCATACTTTGTCTCTAGGCACCTCCCTACGCACTTACATCATTGTTAAAATGCACCGTTTTGATGGCGATACACATTGCATTAGCTAAAAAGAAGACAAAACATAGGAGACGTGCCCCAAATGAAAGGAAAGAGTGCGCAGGAAATTTACTAATATTTCTGCTCAGACCGCTTTAAATATCTATCGAAAGTGCTTGCCTCTATGTACACATCACGATAAATAATACTAGCCTTCAAAATCCTCAAGTTTCTGCATATTTAGAAAATGGGCACTTCTTTATATCACCGACGGCCCAGGAATACGCGGTGGAATGTGCCAAAAGTTGCTGCAGCATTTAACGTTTAACCCTTGGAAAGACCACGAAAATCTGAAGGGAAGCGGGAGGATGATTACGGCCGCCCCTTCAAACATCTGTCTCACAGGACCGCACACCAGCACTCACTCTTGTCTGTAAGTTCAGTCGTTCCGTTCAAAGTTCGCGATATGTATGAGTTCTGTCGATATAAATATAACGTGCCTTTGTGTATGTCAAAAGTGCTAACGCTTACCAGATACATTTGATCTGAGTTATTTGCTGAAACGACCCGTGAAGGTCCCGGGTTAGAAAAGGCCTTCAGCAACCCATGCTTCCCATAAAAGGCGACTCAGCTTGTCGTAAGAGGCGACTAACGGGATCGGGTGGTCAGGCTTGCTGACTTGGTTGACGCATGTCATCTGTTCCCAATTGCGCAGATCGATGCTCATGTTGTTGATCACTGGATTGTCTGGTCCAGACTCGATTATTTACAGACCGCCGCCATATAGCTATAATATTGCTGAGTGCGGCGTAAAACTAAACTCACTCACTCACTCACTCACTATTTGCTGAAACTCCTTTTATAGGCCTATGAATGTATCTGACAACTAAGTGAAAATGCGAAAAAGTTAAAGGTTTTTGTGTGTTCTGTAGTGCAGACGGCGATTCATACAAGTAAATTCATCAACAAACAAAGACCGAAGTCAATATTCCTTCTGTTTTAGGCGTGGGGCCTCCGATGGGTCTCCATGTCTAAAACAGTATGGATACTTACCGATGCAGCGAGGAAACCATAAATGTAACTTACTTATACTACATTTTCAGTTGAGTTGTCATATTCTTCCTAGATTATAAATAATTTTACTTGCATTTGAATGGATTTCAAGATCATGACTAGTTAAAAATTCATTTCCATGCATCTCTCTCCTTTTCACCCTCATTATCTGTGCTTGAGCATGTAATGCACGTGAAATTCATTCCAAGCCGGGAGGTAACAAATCGGGAGCGTGTCGCCAAGCACCGGTGCGATAGGCTGACTTGCCGGTGTCATTTAAAGAAATTAATCACAAATGGCATTGTTTTCGAACTAAGTTCCAGCCCATGGTTTAATTAACGAGTTCACAGATGTTAACAAATCTACACTGTGTAACGTGTCACACTATGAAATTTCCTATTAGAATTATGATATATAAGCGTTTATTAAACTTTTGACACACGAACTTAACTTACGAAGATGGCGCTTTTAAACTTCCGAACCTATACTACAATTATTTTCCACTTCAAAGAACAACAGATGTAGGCAATAATTCCATGCGTCTCGCAAAAGATTATATATTTTTGAAAATCCTTCAATTTGTACAACCCAGTGGCTGGTAAAAAAATGTTTTAAAGGTGCATAAAATATATGCATCTCATGTATGTACTGTGATTGTTTAATTGTATGAATCGTGCCAGAAGTAAAATAACATTTTTTACAGGTCCCATAGATTTTTCACTCATCCTTTTGAAAATGGCCATTCGTCATCTGTGAAACAATAAACCGATATATAAGTGGAACCGCGGTATTTTGCCTTCGGTTCTATATACATGTCTTGTTTTGATAGTTATGGTAACCTTTCTAAATCACAAAGCAGGTTTTAACAGCACAGCCCGAAGAGCTACATTCCAAACATACACAACCATAACTTACGCCACATCAACCATAAAAAGATTAAGTAGTCATTTTGTTCAGGTTTTATTAGTCATCTAAAATACCCTGAGTGATTTAGCGCATCTACTACCTGGTGTATCTCGTGCCGATGATCTAGCGAAATATTGTCACTGAAGCAGGAATAGCTGCTGTTAGTTTGTTTTTAAATTCATATAGTCACAACCAGTATCATTTGGACTATAGCAATGTACTATCGTCCTATGGTATTGAACATTCAGCTGGTACTGGTATGATGTTATAAATATTTTAAGTCAAATTTACATCAGTTGAACCACGAAAGTGAACACACTGAATGGCGTTGTCTATCCATCTAGACTGGTTCTATGTTTGTGCTGGTAGAGTGAAATTTCCAAGATTCATCACAAGCTCAGGAACAATTCAAGTACACGTATGTCAACAAGATCAATGGTGTTTTTTCCTGTATGTTATTGAAGTTAGATCACTGGACATGTTTGTTATGTTCCTTGATATAGATTTACTTAATAAACATATATATATATATATATATATATATATATATATATATATATATATATATATATATATATATATATATGTATGTATGTATGTAACATAACGTGAATCACATTCAGCTTAGGCTACCAAGTTTTATGTTTTAGACATTTTGAACAGATTGTATGTATGTATGCTTTGATTACTGAATGGACAACCACTGAGTTTATTTTTCTCTTTTGATGTTCTTTTACAAGTAGCATCTGTTTCAAAACCAATAAGAAATCAAAGTGATAACCATTATGTTTGTTCATTTGATATCCCAATACAGGTAGCGTCTGTATTTAAAGCCAATATGAATTCAAAGTTAAAGAATGACACATTTCCAATTACTGACAGTAGTATGTATCTATATTATCTGTAGCCATGACTACTATTGGAAGTGCGTCACAGATGCAAATAGCTGAATTGCATAACATCTAAGAAGCCCTCATCGCTGCTCACAACTATATTTATACTTATAATTATATATTCTCGTTCCGTATGCGTTTGGAGTATGAATCATCAAATAGATTCGAAAGACATGTCTATTCACAGTCTACGAAGCTCTCTCTCTCTCTCTCTCTCTCTCTCTCTCTCTCTCTCTCTCTCTCTCTCTCTCTCTCTCTCTCTCTCTCTCTCTCTCTCTCTCTCTCTCTCTCTCTCTCTCTCTCTCTCTCTCTCTCTCTCTCTCTCTCTCTCTCTCTCTCTCTCTCTCTCACAGTATACACAGTATTAGCACAACATGAGCATTCCACTAACAGCTGTCAGTGATCGCGATTCATAACTTGTGGGAAAATACGGGGAAGACTATGCCTTAATATAACCCTTAAAAGGTCCGGATGACACCTACTGTAACGCCAGTCCTCCGGCGGTACAAGGTTCTGTAACCAGTTTAAAGGAATCTACCAATCACAGCGCGTCTTGCAAAGCGGGGATGGAAATTATCCAGTCGTGTATATTGTACCACAATATACACGACGTCATGTATATAGACGATTCGGTGTTTTGCGCACGTGTTTTCGCGTTATGCACAGGGAATGTCAACACGAGAGATTGTCACATTACAAATCGGTCACTATGCAAATTTTGTGGGCACACATTGGTGGAATATTCAGGTAAATGAATGCGAATGTGAATATGTGTGTTATCAGAAAAATAGAACAAACCGTCAAAGTGCCAGTATCTTTTGGACGTACAGTTGACTTACGGATTTTGTACTCCGGACATCTTTTCGGTGCAGATCATGGCAGATGCACAGAATGTATAAGAATGCTAAAATCCGTGTCACCCGTCGTCATAGACTGACTCTTATGCATTATAATCGACAGCTAAGGAGGCATATCACTACAGAGATAAAATCCTAATTCTGATGAATCTTCTTGTTAACGTTGAGCACTATGTGCGATCATTAGGAAATTGGTATTCACCAACTTCTACATTATATACCAAACAGTCTGTAAATAGCTAACGTATGACCATTTATTGTGTTACATGCTGTAGATTTCTGCTGAGAATAGTTGCAAAATTGCTGATGAGCCATTAAGCAGTTCACTCACTCATACACACTTGAATGAGAGGACAAGTTTGATGGATACACAACTTCTTTATTCTGTATAGGCGACGTTTCGATATAGATTCTAATGTTGTAGCACCCTTTGACATAGATTGTAATGTTATTGTCAAGCAAATTACTTGAAAGTTGTGCCGGAAAAAGTAGGCAGGTGCTGGATTAGGCAATGTTTTTATGATAATAATATTGTTAAAATGGTGGGACCAAAAGGTTTCATGCTAGTTTTGACAGTGTAGCAGATAGGACAGGTGCTGGTGTTGGCAGGTTTCCTTGTATAAACACTGACACTGCTATGTCATCAGCAAATAGTTGAGTATTGCTGATGATTGTTTAAAGTGCATAGTTTATGTAAGTAAACCAACACAACAAAGAATGACCCAGGCGTTATGAGTTCCAGCATTCCATGTGCTTTCACAATGTCGGGTGAACACCAACTGATGTAATCATGTGACGTAATGCATAGTGCGTAGATGATAGTAGTATGACTACTTGTTACAGTGATGCCTTCAACAATATCATCAACATATACTAAGAACAGTAGCAGCTCAAAGACTGATCCCTGGGAGACCACTGCCAATATGCCAAACAATGATGAGTGCCCATCTACAACTACTCTTTGTACTCAGAATTTCAGATAACTGCAAAACCATTCAATTCAACTGTGATGTAATCCATAGACCTCTAATTTAAACAATACACCCTTGTACCATACTTTGTCAAAAGACTCTTGAAGGTCCAAGGTAGAATAGGCTTTCAGCAACCCATTCTTGCCACAGAAAGGGGACTATGCTTGTCGTAAGAGGCGACTAACAGTATCAGGTGGTCAGACTCGCTGACTTGGTTGTCACATGTCGTCAGTTCCCAATTACGCAGATCGATTCTCTTTTCTGTTAGCCTAAGTATTGGTATGAAGCCATATAAATATGCAAGTTGATTAGCAGTACAATCTCCTGGCATAAATCCTGAGTGCAAATTTGTGAAGACATTATCGTACTGAAAATAAGTTAAAAACATATGTTCACTTACACTTCCCTCCATATGCAAATGAGGTAAGCTTCTTTCCATATGGTTGGAAAAATACATTCATGCAATGACTTATCAAACACATAATTCTGTGAGCTGATAAGAAAGTGATTCTGCGGTTACCTAGCTAAACAAGCTGAACAAAACTGTAAGTATATTTGCCTTCTCATTAGCATCTTCATAAATGACAAAGGTTTAATGTGTAAGGGATAAGGGAAGGGAGGAGTGTCTTTGTTGTCATTACTTCTCTTTTTCAGGTAATTGTTAACTAATTTCCACGACAATTTTGATTTTTCTACTGTTGTTTACTTAAATGGTATTAAATCAGTGTATGAGATAAGGCCAGAGACAGACTAGATTTCTGTCAGACAGTCTAAATCAACAGCTAGCCAGCCTGATGGTCTGGTGAAAATTTTAGAAAACATGCTTCATTAATATTCTTTGGATTGCCTGGTCTGGTTAAATCCATTTTGAGCTGGTAACATTTTGAAAGTACAGCCCTGATGTCAGACTGAGGTTTTGGACTATTTCATACACTGATGAAATGTTTATTTTGGTTCACTGATAATGGGAATAAAACATAACCAATGTATTCTCTAAGCTCTAAACTGTATACTAGAAAAACACGTTAAAAATAGTCTTTATCTTGTAAAGATCTTCATTTTCAGGAGTCATCATTTGTGTACACACCCCAGGCACTCACAGGGCCCAAGGAAATCAACCATGACGTGCTTTTCAGGGAGGGACAGACATTGCATGTAGGTTGGATATTGGGTAAAGGCAAACATGGCCAAGTGGAATAAGTCTCACTCAAGCCAAGCAATTGTCCAATCACCATTGCAACATTTGTACTTTGTTTTAATTCCAGTTCTGTCAAGAATCTGTTGCAAGAGGCAACCATATTACACCATCAGTTGTTACCAGGCACACCGTTGTGTCTCCTACTGTGTAGATTATTGCATACAGACTGGGAGCTTATTCTCAAAACATTTATAACTCCTAGAATTCTTAAGTAATTGCAGCCAATGTGTTATGAATGGGCTTAAGGAGTGCATGGGGCGAGGGGCAACCATATTACACCATAAACGTTTTGTGAATAGCTGGTCATCCATCACAACAGGAAGCAGGGTAGCCTCATGGTTAAAGCGTATGCTCATCATCATGCTGAAGACTGGGGTTCAATTCTCCACATGGGTACAATGTGTGAAGCCCATTTCACTGAAAGTGGCATAAGGTCATATTCATTCTCTTACACATAAGAATGATCCTTTGGAAATTGATCTGTCTCTATCATGTAACCCATGTGTACTTCTCTCATGTCTCAGCTTGAGTTTAGGTATGCTCTCCAGAAATACAAACTTGACATACAAAAGATTTGAATTGTAAGAAAATATTTGACACAAACCAGTCTGTGCTGTATCAACAACATATGGGGGGAATGGTTGCCGATGTCAAAACGTTTAATAAAATGTTGAACGAAAACTTAACATTATACTCATGTCTGTAGTGAATCGGTAAAACACACTACATGGAATTAATGTGCATCATGATATTGTGTATTATCTTGAGCTGAAGTATATGTCTGTAGGCTTTGAAAGCCACATCAGGAGTACTCCACATGCATTGCTTTAGTCACTATAGACTACAAGAGAATGAAAAGACAGACAGAAGTTCAATGACACACCGTCATCGGCCTTTTACAAGGATGGGCATCACAGCATGAGGTGGCAAAGCACTTCAGCATGTCCACACAGAATATCTCAAACCTATGGACCCATACACTCAATACTGGCAGTGTTAGTGACAGTCCCAGGTCAGGTCATCCTGGAGTTGCCAATGCCACCAAGGATTGCTACATCTGGTTAGGACATCTTTGTTCAAACACTTCGTCCGGATCATCCACAACAAACCAAAACCTAGACTGAGACGAATCTCCAACCAGACAGTGTGCATTTGGCTATGGGAAGTCAGACTTTTACTAGAAGGCTAGTCCAACGTCACATTTCCGTTATCAACATCAGTGGTTGATCTTTATAGTATGACAGTGCTCTTCCTCATCTGTTTAACAGGGCCTTTCCTGCAAAGCAATATTTAGGTGTTACCTAGGCCTTCTTGATCACACACTTTATGCCCCATTAAAAATCTATGGGATACTCTTGATTGATGTTTGCGCCAACATAATCTGCCACCTCAATCACTCAGGAACTGCACACAACACTTGAGAAAATTCAAAAACATTCCTCAAGACAGCAATCGGCATCTCCTTTCCTCTGTGTGTCACCACTGCCAAGCTGTTAGTGATGCACATGGTGGTCACTCTAAATACAGACATTTCACTCTGACCATGTGCCTCTAATAGCCGTCTGTGGTTTTACCAAACACTTCCATGCTAATTGTGTTTTGGAAGTTTGTAAAGTGATGGTTTTACTCTAACTATGCAATGATGTTTGAATCAGTTATGAGCACTCAGTAAGTTAACTCCTGAACAGTATGTCAAGTTTCTTTTTTTTGAAGCATACATATAGTTTTCCCAAGCCTGTACGTTGACATGTCATGCTGTCCTAATACATGTACTTGTTATATGTTTATTCCAGGGGGAGGTGACGTACACACCTCGTCTCATCGCTGTGGATCTGAAAGGGAGTCTGAATGCACTGAGAAAGGAGGGAACTCTGTATGAAGCAGGCAAGGAGGAGGAAGTTAAGTGGTCAGTGTGTGATTGTAGTCACAGAACTCATGAACTGTCAGTCTTAGTGGTTCTTACTCTTGATTGCAACTATGCAAGCGCGTCTGTTATTTGGCAGCTTTCGTTGACTGAAGGGTCTCTTCATTTTGTTATGAAATGTCTTCCCTTTCCACTATCGTATTGTCTTGTAAAATTTATGAATTATCATCATCACTTTGTTATTTTGTTATCACTTGCTTTCAACATGTGCAAATTGGATATGGAGTCTGTTGAAACTACTAATTATATTTTTGCAGAGATCAGACAATGTGAGACTGATCTGATAGGGAAGTGCGGCCTGTTTTAGGCATGCTTATATCTGAATATGTAGTGTTATGTGGAGAAAACAATACACTGACACTTTCTGATCATGCTCCTACAGGGAGAGCGATGTTGCTCTTCACGAGTCCAGCCCAGTCCAAAAGAATGAATTCCTGGAAGACTTGGATCTTGTGGAGGTAAGTTACTAGTTCAGGTGATCTTCACAGTTAAGCTCTTGAACTGAATTCTCATTTGAGGTGATTGATTGTTGATAACCTGTTCCACTTGAAATGGTAAAACAAATTCAGCACTAGCTGAAACAAAACAACAGCCTGCGTGGTGTAAATCATATGCCTTTCCTTGACTAGTACCAGTAGATTGTAAGTACAATGGCTAAAGATTGTACTGACTGTTGAGCAGTGAAATGTGCAATGCCAATCAAAGCATTCAGTGTAATAAGGACCAGGGGCTCCTTTCACAAAACAGTCTTTTCTAAGGTTGACCTCAACTACCATTCTTTAACATTGCACTAAGGTTACGTCAGTGACTTACCATCAACTTAGTACTTTGTGTAAGGAGGCCCTGATTAGAATCTTGTTATTTTCATTGACATTGGCAATGTTTTAAGTACTTTGGCCTTGTATTTAATATTGTTGGGACTGTGGATGATATGTTTGTGCTTGTTTTTACCACATGTGGTTTAGACATTCCGTGTTTTGTTACAGGCTGAGCAGATGTCAGATGTCCATCCAAATCTAGAGGATGACCCCGATATGAAACCAAACTCTGGTGGGACTACTTTGTATTTGTGATTCCGTTTAACTGAGAAACATTGAATCAGCATGGTGGTAATGGGGGCAGCTATGGAGAGTTTGGTCTCAGTTTATGGTTTATGGTAGGGTTGCCTTGTGGTTGAAATGTTTCTTTGTCCCAAGACCCTTGCTAGATTTCCCTCAAGGGTATTGTACGTGTAGTCTACATCTGTTGTCCCACCATGACTAGGCTGGAATATTGCTGAAATGGGGCAAACCATATTCACTCCCTGTTTACTAATATTAGGACTGACACACTCAAGTGCCTGTGCTTAAGTGTAAAGGCTTTGAGAAGGGCAGGTAAGCAATGTGCTTTGGAGAGCCCTGCATGTGAGCTTTTTAGCTCTCCTGAAACCATATGGACAGTTAGGACTTGTCATCCCATTACCATATTGGTGTGTGTGGTCCAGTATTTCCAGCTAGCCTTCACAGCAGTGAAATAAATCCATGTTACTACCACTTGATTTTATTTGTCTGTAACCATGGAAGCTGCATTCATTGCAAGATTTGTAAGGCTGAAGTTTCTGTATTTCAACCATGTTGTGACAGAGAAGTCCGAGACCGAAGATGCTATGTTTGGCCGTAAACTGTACAATCTGGACAACAGTGTGTCTGTGTGGTCTGATTTTCTCCGTGTCCACCTTCATCCCAAGTCCCTACACATAGTGGATGACTACATACACAGGAAGTAAGTTGGTTATGTTTTTCCTTTTCCTGACTCATGCTTATTATGCTTATCTCCATCCCTCTATGCGAAGATAGTGGAACACTTGAAATCCCTTGAAGTTCCCTTCTATTTGAAGTGGACTGTTGCTGCAAATGTCACACCTGTCACTCTCGCCTTTATGGCCCAATGGGGACAGTTGAGGCATTTGAAGTCCCAGTACAGCAGCTAAGTGTTTTGCTATTTTGGTCTTTTTTAACCAAATAATTATGTCATATTTGGCTTTTGGTTTGTATTAATCATCGTTGCAGTGTGAATTTTGTTGTGACATTGAGTAAATTTGATGTATTCCCACACAGATTTTCCTCATCTGAGACTAGGTTCTTCCACTGTTCACGATGAACTTTGGAAGAATTTGTTTCATACAGAAGTTGTTTTGTATTTATATACTGTTCCAGGATGTGCAAGGGGCAAACAACTTAGGTTCTCTGATGGGAAGTCTAGTAATTTGGTTGATTCTGTGTCTAGTAACTGTGTGTTATCTGCTGCTTATATTCATGTTGATAGTGAATTGCCAGACGTACCAAGGGGGCATGGTCGAGAGACCAGTGAGACTATGTCCAAGTCTCAGAAGCCTTCAGAATCACTGTCATCTTGGTATAGGTCTTCCTCTTCCTCCAAGACCAAGTCTTTAGGTACAAAGAAACAACGGACCAGCTCTTCTGCGAAGTCCTTCAGCAATGACATCATCCCTCCTGACGAACAAGACACCTTCAACGAATCTTGACTCCTGCATACTACCTGAGGTACAGAACCTCAGCATGCGGCATCTACTAGTCCTTCATCAATTGCATTTACAACAACGCTGCAACCTTCAGAGTCTTTTTAACGCAGACGTTGACAACATGTTCACTCCACACATCAGATGCTTCTGCGAATCAACAACAGCTTCTGACACTTGCCCAACAGTTCACTACTCACATGATGTACCTCCTGGAACTATGGTTGGAAGAGGAGCAGAATCGTCACGCCATCACCTACAAGATGATCAATGATGACTTTTGACTCCTTGACTTTCAGTCCAATTGCACCCATATCTACAGTATCAGACAACTTATCTATGGCCTTCCATACTGCACAAAGTACCAGCATCAACAGATCTCATCCTTCAACGCAACAAGATTTTACTCTTCACCACATGAAAGCACCTGAGGTGGATGACAATTCATCAACGAGGACCACAACCATTCTTCAAAGCATAGGTTGTCTAGATCATCACCCTCACTTGCGATGAAGGCCTTGGAAGAATAAATAATCATTCACAAATGCACTTACACACCTTCAGCAGGAAAGGTTCACCACATGCTTTATCAAGACACTTAGGCTTGAGATACGAGTTGTCATCACCGTTGAATACAGATGTACATCCTTCACAGGAGCATGCACGCATTCTAGGAATGCAGATTATTCTACAAGATCAGCATGTGTGGAAGGAGCATTCCAACGTTTGCCGTTTAATGCCAGATGATTCAAACTATGACGAACTTTATGGATGACAACTTCTGTATTACGATAGTGCGATGTTTCGGTACAGATTCTTGCACCGTTGTCAAGAAGGAATGAAACAGTGGTGGCAAAGTATACATGGTGAGGTTAACAAAGACTAACAAGATAAAAAGGTAATTAACACAATAGGGTAGGAACTGAGGTGATGAAGCCAGTGGGTAGACGATGGGGGAGGTAGTAGAAGCCAACAATGTACAAATGTAATCGATGGTTTAACAAGGCAGAGAGTTTATACAGCTCATTGGGTTTGGAGGAGTGCATCATAAGCTGATGGAATGTAATATCCTTGATCTCGGTTGATGATAGGCTTTTGTTGTTTGATATGAATGGCTTTCTGTGAGTTTGGTTTGTGATCAGTGATCAGTCTGACAGCAAATCAGCCATCGCTGTACCAGCTTGTACTACCTCACTGACTGTCTTCATGAATATTCAGCTGATTGAAACATTCCTGCAGCAATGAACATGGCGTGCACAAAACAGTATCATATTACTGGAAGATTATTGATGTAGTCAGAGTTGTATCTGAAGCATGTTCTACAGTCTGGGAAGAGCAATCTTCATACCACAGAATTGTTGAGTCAAGATTCAAGCAATGATAGTGCAGGATCTACTCTCTTCATTACCACTTTGACAGTGGCAATGTCTTCTGGGTCTACTCGCCACAGCGCAACTTTTGAGATGAAGGGGAAGATACAACTACGCCCATTACAACAGTTGCGCATGGACTTATTTGACAGAGCCAGTCTGCAACAGTCATCTGTAGGTAGATGAGTCATTACATGGTTTGGGTGCTCACCTACACAACGAAGTCGCAGCAGGAACCTGTACGAGCAGCAATTGCATTCTGCATATCAACCACCCAGAAATAAAAGTAGTAATCAACACAGTATGACACTGGTTGACAGCATCAAGGAACAAACTACTGATGGTCCACACCGACAACTCCATAACAGAATGGATGGTACATCGAGAGGCGTTTTTGACTCATCAGTCAGACGTTCAGATCACCATAAATAGACCCATTCGCCACCAGGTTCAACAGTCAGATACCAACGTTTGTATCTCTAGTACCGGATCCATTCGCATGGGCAGCAGATGCTCTCAACATCTTGTGGGAATGACTAAATGCATACACGTTCCCACGTCTAGTATTTCGTCTGAGAGTTACCGGGACAATAAAACAGACTACGATGCTACAACTGACTTTGGTCACACCTTACTGGCCAGCAAGAGAATGGTTCTCAGTAATCATTGAAGCACTAGGACAACCATCACTCAAACTTGAGGAGTTAAAGAACATACTCGTCCATCCACACAACAAACAAGCACACAGCATTTCGACATCATTCCAGCTTCATGCATAGATCGTATCAAAGCATGCTTGAAACATTGAAGAAATTCTGCTAGAGTGGCTAATCACCTCAACTCTGCACAGATATACTCTCAACTTACTTGGTGGTATATGGATGCGATTTGAGATATATGCCAAGCAGAAAGGCTTCACTGCATTGAAAGCCACACATCCTCAAATGGAGAACTACCTATGTCATCTACAACATACTTGAAGACTTTATGTGTCTGAACTGTCAACATAACTGGCAGCACTTGGCTAGAATTGCTCGCCTTATTGTGCTTGTTCAAGCTGGGAGACCAACAACTCAGGTTTAAGACACCAGCTTGGGACAAGTGATATCTACTAGCCACTAGATCGGACATCCTTTGAACTGACGACACAGAAAACCCTGTTTCTACTTGCCCTACCAATGGCAGCACAGAAGTACATGCACTGGACTTCAGTCATACACAACTTGACTTCAGCCATTGTGAGTTTACACCTAGGACTGAGATGGGATTTCATCACCCAAAATCAACTGCTTGGACAACCGGATAGACAATTCCACATCCTGGCATTATCTACAGTCCTTGTTCCACATGATACACAGGATTTATCATGATGCCCAGTCAGAGCATTGAAAATATACTCCAACCACTAAATCAAGGCGCCTATTCATGCCCTTGTCGACTGCGACACTTACAGAAGTATCCGGCAACACTATCTCAGTATGGATGTGAACCATTATACTGAGGGCCGACAAAGCAGCAGGACTCGAACCTCCACATGAAGTAAGAACCTTGACATCAACACTCGCTCTGCATGGAAACTGCTTGCTTACAACGATAATGGAGGGTTGCTTTCAATCACAGTAACTAACGGATCCACGGAAGTGCAGAGTTTCTATCACCCTTTTATCCATGTGACTTGTTAAGACCAAGACACTCTATGGAGTATAATAGTTGAGAGTCTATGCGCACGTCTACAGTGTAGCATGAGTGATTATGACCCTTTACTCGTGATGAAGATACTTGCACGTGAAAAGGGTCGGAACTTGTCTTGATCGGAAATCTTGACATACAGTTGCATAAAACACTAGCTGATCTATATATCATCACGTTCCAGTCTGTGATTGCTTTACAAGAAGACAAGTTCGACCGGATCTGATCCCCCCCATTTCACAGATGAATATTGGAAGAACAGGACCAAACTACCACCATTACAGTCCCTGAAGTGGGAAAGTAACAGACGCTCTTATGTGGCAGCCAACAGAATCCATTGTGGCCTGACCCACTGCCTTCCGTCAGATTCTGTAAGCATAATAAGCATGAGTCAGGATAAGGAATAATATGTAATTTTCTGAATAAAATTGATATTTCATTCGTATCCTGACTCATGACATCAAGCCCTCCCTACCACCCCTCTCAGACACTTAGATTCACTGTAAATCTTGTGTCGGGCTTATGAGATTGAGGAGAGCGACAGGCATGGCTGGTCATGTGACCATATTGGCGGGAAACAGGGAGGCTATCGCTGAGTGACATTGTATGTTTGCTTCAATAAGAAGGGCACTTCAAGGGATTTCAAGTGTTCCACTATCTTCACATAGAGGGAGGAGCTAAGCATAATGAGCATGAGTCAGGATAAGTATAAAATATCAATGTTATGCACAAAATTCATTCTTGTTTTGGACCCCAGGACAGCATAATACATTGCAAAATGGAACTCCTATAATTATTTAGTACATATCCACCTTTCATTACTATTGAATCTTGCATTCTCTTTGTTCTTTGCCATAACCAATCAGTTAACTACCTGTTATCTTCTCTTGTTAAGTGCCCACATTTGTTATCACTGTTTGGTTTTCATATGTACTTATAGAGCTGTTTGCTTCATTGTGCAAGTAAAATCTTCAAATCATCTTAATCTTCAGCCAAGCTTCCATTCAGCTGACAAAGGAGCAACATTATATTACATTCCAAAACATTACATTCCAAATTTATTTTTCCCCTGTTACGTGTATCACTTCTAAGTGACATTCAGAAACTTCTTCTTGTGTTGTTTTGGTTGATGTATGAAGTGGCTGAAGGATGCCTGCCAACACGAGGGTCTGACTCTGGCGCCCTACCTACCTCAACCAATTCTCCGGAATTATTGACTTTCACAGAAGAATTGTTACAGTTGATTTCCAGCAGTGGATATGTTTAAACATAGCTGTGTGTAGTACCAATGATCCTAGACCTATATGTTTGTATAATTTGACAGAAGCATAACCTGAGGTTTATCATAGCTATTTCTTCCAGTGAGGAGCAGCCATTCGACATGTTCCAGCTGGGCACCAGCGTTTTGAAGAATGTCGATTCCATGGATGCTATAGAAGACCAGATTCGGTTCTTTGTTGAGGAGTGCGACCATCTGCAGGTACACAACATTCAGGCATGGCTACCTGAACAATGGGGGTGGTGGGGTAGAAAGGAGGTTATAGTGTTTGCTTGTCACACCAGCGGCATGGGTTTGATTCTCTACATGGGTACAGTGTGTGAAGCCCACCTGCAGGTTCACAACATGGAGGTATCACTACCTGAACAAGGGGGATGGTGGGGTAGCAAGGTGATTAACGTTTTTGCTTGTCATACCAGCAGCATGGGTTTGATTTCCCACATGGATTAAACGTGTCAAGCCCACCTGCAGGTTCTCAACATGTACAACTACCTGAACAATGGGGGTGGTGGGGTAGAAAGCTGGTTAAAGTGTTCGCTCATCATGCCAAAGGCTCAGGTTCGATTCCTCACATGGGTACAATGTGTGAAGCCCACCTGTAGCTAGACTACATGGAGGCAGTGAGTAGGCATGGGGTACCCTAGTGGTTAAAGGTTTACCTCATCACACAAAAGGTACAGGTACGATTCCCCACATGGGTACAGTCTGTGAAGCCCACCTGTAGGTACACAACATGGAGGCAGTGAGTATTCATGGGGTACCCTAGTGGTTAAAGGTTTACCTCATCACACAAAAGGTACAGGTACGATTCCCCACATAGGTACAATGTGTGAAGCCCATTTCTGGTTCCCCCACTGTGATATTGCTTGAATATCGCTAAAAGTATCATTCAAACCCAATTCACTCACTGACATACGTGAACGTATGGTTTGTATGCCAAGATAAACTCTTTTGCTTTCCTGTCCATTTTTCTTTTTGCGATGGAAACATTCCACGCGTAGTCTGTCACCTTTTTTGTGAAAAAGAGATTATCATTTAAATTTGTTCTGTTTTCTGCATTCAGATCTGTTTTTCATGTGTTTGATTATCTCAACCTAATTTGACACAAATATTTATGTGATGTTATCTTTGTGTTGTTCAGCATCGTTATCCTCTATCTTTGTGCATGGGAATTTGGAGGAGGTAACCTTGTTACCAAGGCAACCATCCACTTGTGATTGCTAGTTGTCTTTCTGCAGGGGTTCCACATGCTGATGGACTGGTGTGATGGGTTTGGAGGGTACGGGGCCAGCCTTCTCCAGTACCTGGAGGACGAATACACAAACAAGGCTCGGATGACATGTGCTGTATCACCTGCTGTCATGCCTGATTCTGTGAGTTTGCCAATAGTCATCACATATACCAGTGAAACTGTGTGAATTTTTGTCTTTGTGTGATTTTTGGCTTAATTAGGTTTTCTGTATGAGGGCCACAGCAAGAAAACAAGGTCTGTAAGAGCCGTTTGGAAAAATGAGATATTCTAAAGGTCTGTAAGAGCCGTTTGGAAAAATGAGATATTCTAAGTTTGGAAATGAGGTTTAGACTTTTTGCATATGAAATCTTGCATGTTTGGAACTGCATGAATAGGGTGTGTTCTGTTTTGCTGGCTGTGCCATGTGGCTTGCTGGTATTGCTACTCTCACCACAAGTTATTAGGAGATGGGTCTAAAACAGCGCAAACACAGGGTTTCAAATTCGTCTGGTCATAGACCTTAGCATTCACACATACGACAAAATGTTATTGATGTCAACTTCTTCTTTATTGTTTTCACAAGGGGCTATTCCTTGCCCCTTCATCAGGTGGATTCTAAATGCCTCTCAAGAACCTTTAGCATTCACAGTTTGCCAAAATATTTACCTGCCCTAACTTCTTGTTTCTAAATGTGATCCAGATGATCTTACAGGTTGTTGTTACATGCCGGGTGATATAGTTGACGCCTCATCTGTCCGTCCGTCCGTCCGTAATCATTTTGTTTCCGGAGCATAACTCAGAAACCATTCAATATTTTTAGACCAAACTTGATAGATATAGTAGTCTCAGCCTATGGTTGTGCCTTTTGCTATTTACAGATTTTTGGCATTTATATTTTTTTTGTTTTTCCATGGAACATTTTGGTGTTAGTGTTACGATGGGGTGACCTTCATTTCCAGAGCAGAACTCAAAAACCATTCAATATTATTCTGCAAAACTTGGTAGATATATCAGTCTGAACCTATAGTGGTGCCTTTTGGTATTTACAGGTTTTTGTGATTTATTATTTTCTTCATTTCCATGGAAACATTTCGGATATAGTCTCAAAATTCAGAGGTATGTTTCGTTTCCGGAGCAGAACTCAAAAGCGTTCAATATTTTTCTGCAAAACTATGTAGATATATCAGTCAGAAGCTGAAGTGGTGCCGTTTGCTATGTACAGGATCTTGTGATGTATTATTTTCTCGGTTTTCATGGAAACGTTTTGGACCTAGTCTGAAAAGTGAGAGGTGTGTTTCATTTCCAGAGTAGAACTCAAAAACTTCTTAATATCAGTTAGTAAAACTTTCTAGATATGTGTGGCAGACCCCAAAGTGGTGCCTTTTGGTCTGAACCTATAGTGGTGCCTTTTGGTATTTACAGGTTTTTGTGATTTATTATTATCTTCATTTCCATGGAAACCTTTCGGACCTAGTCTGAAAAGTGAGAGGTGTGTTTCCTTTCCGGAGTAAAACTCAAAAAAACATTCAATATTTTTCAGTAAAACTTGGTACATATATCAGTCAGAACCTGAAGTGGTGCCTTTTGCTATGTACAGGATCTTGTGATGTATTATTTTCTCGGTTTTCATGGAAACGTTTTGGACCTAGTCTGAAAAGTGAGAGGTGTGTTTCATTTCCAGAGTAGAACTCAAAAACTTCTTAATATCAGTTAGTAAAACTTTATAGATATGTGTGGCAGACCCCAAAGTGGTGCCTTTTGGTTTTTAAAGGTTTTTGTGATATATTGTTTTCTTGGTTTCCATGGAAACGTTTCGGACTTAGTCTCAAAATGGAGAGATGGGCTTCGTTCCCAGAGCAAAACTCGAAAACCATCTCATATCTTTCAACAGATCTTGGCAGATATATGACATTGTGACTTTGCTGGTTACAGACATATGGCATTTATAATTTTCATGAATTCCATGGAAACAATTCAAACTTAGTCTAAAAAAACAATGAGTAACTCTCAGATTATTTGTACTTTAAAACATGGGGGTGCCGGGGGGATATGTCATCTTCTCATGACTCTTGTTGTATGTGTCTGTAATTAGTTTGGTGCTATAGAACTTTTAAAAGGTATCACTTCAACATCTGAGCAACAAAAGCCTATTTGAATGGAAACATTTAGATATCTAAGAAGAGGTGAAGCATTCTCCATACAGACCAGGGATCACCACTCAGCCTGAAAAACCTTCATTCTAATGTTCCAGCTGACATGGAGTGTGTCCCCAATAGTTCGGGAAAGTAATCATTCATAGCCCAAATATGTTACGGTGAGGTATGCCAGCAAAGAAAACAGAATTTAGTATTTATAGTTCTATTATTTCCATATCAGTGAAATATGAATGAAATGATTTGTGGCAAACAGATGATCTTGTTTCAGACTGTTCGACATCGTGCTAACCGAATTATCAACAGCGCTTTCTGTCTAGACAAGGGAGGTAATATGAGCTCTCTGTTTGTCCCCATGTCCCTGGCTGGCTCTCTGTGGAAGAAGATGGGGTCATCTCGACACTTTCCCTATCTCAACTACAAGGTGGGAGGCTTTTGGGCAGGAAATGTATCTGAAACATCATTGTAGAATTATGAAGTATACATTATACTTTCACTCATTTGATTGATTACCTATTTTCCTTCTACTTTGTTGTACCCTGCCACAGAATGGGGGACCAAGTATTCAGCAGCATCCATAGATACATCTTGATTGTTGCTGATGCAGTATCTCGTGAAGGGTTGTACCCAGTGTTTTCATGTTCGGGGATCGTGCAGACACCAGTTGATATAAGTGACCTTGACCTTTTCTTCACATTAACCACATCACTTTGTCCAGTTTATAAGCTCTTGGTAACGTGATATCTCATGGACTGTTAAGACACCATGTCTTCAAAATTTCGTGACAGCCTTCTTTGGGAGATTATGCAGACAGCAGTTGATTTAGGTGACCTTGACCTTATCTTCTTATCGCCACACTTTGACCACTATTCAAACTTATGTGAGCTCAATATCTCATAAAACATTGCACCCAATGTCTTCAATTAAGTTAACAGCCTACATAGAGTTATAAACATTTAATTCTTCTTTAACGACATTGCCAAATTAGTGGCAAACACTTGTTGTGGTTAAAACTATACATTACATTTACCATCTCACTTGTCCTATCACAGCTCACTATCCTGCCTATCATCACTGCTCACACGTTTATGAAGTTTATTGTCTGTGCAGGCAGATACTTAAAGAAATATTGGATTTAGTGTGGAAACTAGTTTGTGTATTGATGAATAAACGTAAAAAAGTTAATCCATCTCTATATATGTTGGGTAGTGTGTAATGTCGATACAGTCATGTTTCTAATGTCGTTGTCAGGGGGAACTAGACTACCACACTAGTGGCATCATGGCAGCCTGTCTGGATACAGTCTCTCTCCCCTACCGACGTGAGGGCTTCTCTACACAGCTGGCTGATATTACCGCATCCTTCAACAGTCTTGGCAGAAAGGTATGTGTAAGCCAAGCATAGACACAGAATTAGTGCACAGGCCATCAAAATCAGTTTTAAATTTATACAAAAGGTTATGAATTCTTTGAAGAAAGTCCTCCTTGGGGTACATATAAGCATTTTTATGTCCATTAAAAATCCCTACGACAGTTGTAACTATTTTGATAATAAAATATTTACAAAACAAAAAAAACTCTTTTTTGTCTTGTGAGACCACCCTTACAGGGCCCTGAGTGATCAATCTTCGGAGGGTATGAATCCGTTAAACGTATGCTAACCCGATCCTTATGGAACACAGTTCCGGGTCTGAAGACATGGCATGTAAATCGCCAACACGTCTACCCAACGTAACTGGCACCAAGAAAGCTGTTTTCCAACTTAACAGTTGCCAAGACAGGTTGGCCAAGTCATAAAAAAGAGGAGAGGACAACCAATCCAATACTATAGACCTCAACGGGTATGTGAAAGGCTGAAATAGCCGGGGAGTAGCCTTGAATCATAGAAGTGGCTAAGCCAGATTCTAAACGAGACTGTAAGAACTCCAAAACTTCAACTACAGTCGAAGAAAAGGGATCAAGAATCCCTCTATTTCCACACCAGCACACATCTGTCCTCATATTGTACATTTGTGGAATCCCTCCGCAAAGCTGGAATTGTGTCTGCAACTGATGCAGGAATTCCGCTCTTTTGGAGACGATTCCGGACAGTGACCAGGCCACCCACTGAATCCTGGGATTGGTGAGAGGCTCGCCGTTCTGGGATAGTAGGTTCGGTCACCACGGTAATAGTACAGGCGGGTGCACTAGCGACCTGAGAATTACCGGAAACCAGCGTTGAGACAGCCACAGAGGTGCGAGAAGCACTAGTATCCGGGCTGGTTAGGTGGCAAGCTGAGACAGAACTTTGGAAATCAGGGGAATTGGAGGAAACGCCCACAACACCCTGTCCGTCCAGTCCAGCTGGAAGGCATCGGCGGCAATCGCTCTCGGATCCAGAATCCGAGAACAAAAAAATGGAATGTGATTCGTCACCCCAGAGGCAAACAGATTCACCTGGAATGACCTGAACAACTGGGAGATAATCCCGAATATCTCATGATCGAGCAACCACTCGTGTTGAGCTAGAACACGTAGTGAGAGCGCATCTGCACGCACGTTGTCCTCCCCTGGGAGATAAACGGGCATAACCCGTATGCTGAACTGATCGCACCATAGCAGAAACTGCCATGCCTCCTGAAGGAACGATGGAGACACAGTGCCGCCTTGCTTCAGAATGTAGGACATCGCTGTCTGGCTGTCCATCTCTAGTCAAACCACGCGGCTTCGAACCTGATCCATGAAGCGTTCAAACACCAACCTTACTGCTCTCAACTCTAGCACATTGATGTGCAAGATCGCCTCGTGCTCGGACCATAGGCCCGACACTGTGAGGTCACCCAGGACGCCCCCCTACCCTGTGAGGGAGGCATCCGTCTGAATTGTGAGCAACGGTACCGAAGTCGTCAGAGGTAAACCTTTGGATAGATTTCCGGTATCTGTCCACCACCGCAAGTGAGGTATCAACCTCTGGGGAATAGCCAGATTCTTCTCGCAGCTCTCCGAGTGGGACCACTGCTGTGCTAACGCCTGCTGAATGGGACGCATTCTCAGGCGTGCATGCCAAACTATGTCCACCGTCGCCGCCATGTTGCCTAGCAACTGAAGCCACGTTCGTGCTGAGGCCATAAGGGACTGTAGGAACCTAAACACTATGCCCTGTACCTTGATAATGCACTCCTGGGACAGAGAAACCAACCCTCGGGTTGTCTCGCCCCTCGTCCTCAAGAAAACCAAATCCTGCGTCGGCACCAGTTCTGATTTTTTTAGATTGATAACCCAACCTACCCTGGTGAGAATATCCATCACCGACTGTGTGGATTCTCGACTTAGGTGTTGGGAGAGCGCTCTGAGGATCCAGTTGTCCAGGTATGGGAAACAAAAGTTGCCCTGCGCCCTGGCGACCTGAGCTGGTACTAGCATGAGTTTCGTGAACACCCTTGGCGCCGTGGAGATGCCAAAGGGGAGCACACGAAAGTGATAACAAACCCCGTTGAAGGAAAACCGGAGGTATTTCCTGAACTGGGGATGCATCGGTACATGCAGGTATGCATCTTTGAGGTCAATTGACGTAAGCCAATCCCCTGCCTCTACAGACGAGATCACTGGCTTCAGTGTCTCCATCTTGAAAGATGGCACCTCTATCAAGTTGTTCAAACCCTTGAGATTTAGAATGGGTCTGAACCCGCCGTCCTTTTTGGTAACCAGGAAATAAGTGGAGTAGAACCCCATATTCTCCTGGCCATCTCTATGTCTGCCTTGTCCAATAAAGACTGAATTTCGGCACGGAGGATTGACACCTTTTCAATAAAGCGAATCCTGGCAAAAGGAGGAGGCTCTCGCTTCCACTGTGGCATGTGGCCATCCCTGAGTGTGGACAGGACCCAGGGATTGGACATGACTCTCTCCCATTCCCGGAGGAATAACGGGAGGCGATCACCCACAGGAATTTCTGGTAGAAGGCAAAGCGTCCCGGCCAACGGCAGAGAGATTGACGCTTGCAATGGAACAGCTAAGGGCTCCGGAGGTACGCTTACTGGGAAGCTGGGGCCGACTTGCCCTTGCTCTTATGTGCCTGTAGTGGAGCAGTCCGCTTCGGCGCATCCTTAGACTGAGGCGCAGGATAGCTTGAGCTGAGGACCGAAGACCGCGCACGAGAGGTGGAGGGTTGTTCAAACAAGGGCTTAGAGTCCTTGAAGTGACTAACAGCCTCCACGACCTCCCTAACTACTGTCAAAGCCCCCAGGAACAGGGTCAAGCCCAGTCGGAAAGGCAGAGACAGCAGTGCCTGCTGTGTATCCAGCGAATACCTGGCGACAGACAGCCATAACCTACGAAGGCCCATCACTTCACACATCATCTAACACATTGAGTCGCATGCCAGATGTGAATACATCTCCGTAAGTTGTCGCTCTAACATGGACGAGGAAATATCCTCGTCCCCATCCTCCTGTGACACCAGCTGCCTCTGCAGGACAGAGAGGTAGGCAACGTGCACCGCAACCTTAAGTTGCTGCATGGCGTTCCGACATTGCTCCTCAAAGGAGCAGTAAACTGAGCGCAACACCTGGTTCGATGAGGTGAAAGGTTGCCCTGACGAGCTGACGCCTGACTCTGGCCAGACGACCCTCCAAGCACGATCAAGGCGTAAACACACTCGTCAGCAACAGGAGTGTCAAACAGCGCATTCTCCCTATCGAGTAGCGGTGATTGAGCTCCGGGAGATCGAACTGCGAACGGCTATCCGACAGAAGCGGATTAATTACCTCACTGATGAGTGAAGGCAATATGTGTAACTAAGTCTCTGCCACCCTAGACGGAGCAAACGCTTCCCCAGGGAGACAAAACTCCGCGGGATCGGGGCGTCCGAAGGGACAACCACCTGCGGCACAACTATAGCGATACGTTAGCGCACTTGCCGTAGGGACAATCTGAGGGAGAAGCTATGAACTTCCCGCGACTGCTCTGGACCACCATCCTCTTCCATGGCACCTCGCTGCGCATATCCCCAAAGGAATCCCCCGTACCGAGGGATACCTCCAAAGGTGCGCACGAGGAACCCGCCGACAAGGGCAACGGATCTAGACGAGCAGGGTTGCCCAAACCCCCCGGAGGTGGCAAAGCCAGTTGCCGATGACCAACGGTACAAGACCCGATGGACCAGCGCCAGGAAGCGGAACTGCACCCACGAGCAGTTGCAGTGCAGTGCAGAACTCGCCGAACCAGCGAGGAGGCTATCACCGGAGCCTGAGCTCATATCGGACACTCCCCCAGGGACAGCACCCTTGCCCAAGCCTGAACCCGAGGTTTGGGTGCACCCCCATAGACAACCCCGCCAAGATCAGAGGGACAGATGCCGATCTCCTGCTGGAGATCGGACATCGCGTCCGTGATCAAGGACCGGACAGACGACATCTGCTGCTGTAAAAGAGATGATATATCAGATAATGTGAGTGGTGCAGTCGCCCAGCTCTTGATAGTTCGTGGCGAAAAAGCCTTGCATTTATCACAGGCTTGATCATCATTTTGTTCTTCCACTGAGCACCTCAGACATATCTGATGTGGGTCCTGAGGTGGTAGGGTATTACCACAAGAAATGCAGGGGCGGAACTGTAACAATCAGAACCAGCCTAATGGTAACTGATACATTTAACCCAGCTAAACAACATGTATAAGTGGATAAATGCAATCTACAGGCGAGTACATATAATTGCGTAACACCATGAAAAAAGACTAAAAGTCTTAAACCAGTATACCCATTTTGACTGAAACAAGCAAACAATGGGTTAAGACATTCCAGCATGTAAGAAATAGACTAACACATACAACGTACAAGAAAATGTGACTCAAGCGTAACACTTCCTACGCTAAACAAGAAGCCATAAAGACCGCCATCTTGTCAGCCACATGGCAGGAAGACAGGACCTGACTGGCAAAAGTTACTACAATTTATGAATGAAAATTTCAGCCATGAAATTCCAACTAACGCCCGTGCGAAAGGAAAGGAACCGTACATACAGTTGCTAACTCTTTTTCACTCATCTCTCAAGGTGTAGGATTCCAAGCTAGACTTGAATGGACGTGACCGTTCTATCAAACGACAGCATGAAAAGTGAGGTGTGAGGTAGATGGCCAGAGTTACCTGCTCTTCTCTGTATGGGGCCTTGAGGGGCCCTGTAAAGGTGGTCTCACAAGACAAAAAGGAGGTTTTTTTTGTTTTGTAAGTATTTTATTGTCAAAATAGTTACAACTGTCGTAGGGATTTTTAATGGACATGCTTATATGCTTATATGTACCCCAAGGAGGACTTCTTCTGAAAAAGAATTTACAAATAGGGTGGTCTGTATTATCTAGTTATAGTTTCATGAAGAAAAAACTTGTATTTAGTAGTAGATGGTATATTCCTGACTGCAGCGTTACAAAGCAAACACACACATGTATTCACTAAATTGTGAGAAGAAAGCAGTTGAGATGGCATATGTTTTTGTCATAAGTAAATGTTTGTTTCACCATATGACATTGAGTGTCAAAGTTTCGGTCTCGTTTACTTCAGGTTGCAGCAGTCTACACCAGCTTTCCCTTCCCTCTCACACCACAGGGGACATTTGTTGAGAGTCTGATGTCCCACAAGGACCACCCACCCTGGTATTCCCTCACCCCCCATGTGGGCACCTGTCTGGACCCCTACATGCAGTCCTGTGTGGTCAGGGGTGTCCCCGAACACAAGACAACCAGGTGAGAGACCCCTGTTGCACACATTTGGTTAACATGCATTAAACAAACATTGAAGTGAGTAATTTTGGTTTTAGCAATCTTCCAGCAATACCAGAAATGTGTGTCACACATTGTGGGGAATTGATCCTTGGTGTTCAGCGTGATGAGCGAACACTTTAACCATTAGGCCACTGCCCTCCCTTCATATTTTCAAAGGATATTTATTACAGGCTAAGGAGATTGTGGTTGTGAATGACTGTTTACATTTTTAAAGAATCTCAAGTGTTTCATTTGTCATTGAGACTGATTGACAAAACTGAGCCAACATTCATCAGCGATCATGAACTGCTGATTCACTAAGTTCATGACACTGACTTCATCAGTGCTTGCATGAATAATCAGGAATAGATGGTCATTTGAAATAGTTTGGGGCCCACATTATTTGAAGCAGCCAAAACTACAGTAATATTCGTTTATAACGAACTCAAAGGGACTGTTGTTTTCAGTTCATTGTAAGCGAAGTTCGTTCTAAGCGAATCGGGAATGTTCGTGAATATTCGGAAATTACCAAGAATCGTCACCACGCCACTGATTTCAGACAAGATCATGTTCACACGGAAAATAAAATAAGACAAAACCAACGAACATATAATTGTCATGGATCATTCATTTCATCATCGATCATGTATTTTATTATGCATCTGTAACAAAATCGGTAATTTTAGTTTGAACACGAGCAGACATTTGAATAGATTCCAGAGCTTGCATACAGTCATTAATGTTATCAAAGACGGACAACGGCACATTTGGTCTTGACAAGAAAAAGTCTCTTACATGTTTTAAACATGTTGCTGCCTCTGCTGTCGTCTTCACTTCCATTTCTGCCACTGTCTCACTGTCATCTTCATCACTATCAACTGTTTCATTGTCTTTCTTCACGGCCGTAACTATATCTTCATCTGTAAGTCGTTCTGTGGTCACAATGTTTTCATCTGCACTCAAGAAATCTTCGAGTGTCACCTCTGCCGGTACATTAGCAATGTCAGTCACTTCTCCCCACATTCCACACAAGTTTGCAAGGGGTATGTCATCTTCATCCAATTCAGAATTATCCATGTCATTTTCCTCCGGTAACTTGAACCCTCCCTTTCTAAAGCAGTTGACAATGCATTGAGAGGTCACATGACACCAGGCTCGGTGGATATTAGTGACTGCAGACAGCAATGTCACTTCGTATTTCTCCTTCTTGTCGTAGGCACTAATCAGATCTGCCATCATCTGTTTCCTATAATTACTTTTAAGGGATGCAATGATCCCTTGATCCATTGGTTGAATTCTCGATGTCGTATTCGGTGGTAAATAGGCCACTGTCACATTCTTTAAATTAGGAACATGTGGGTGGGCGGGGCAGTTGTCAATCAACAGTAAAACTTTCCGATTCTGTCTCTTCATTGATTGGTCGAGCTTGTTCACCCATTCAGTGAACAAATCAGAGGTCATCCATGCTTTGCCGTTTGATCTGTAGTCCACTGGTAAACTTCGAACATTCTTGAAACACCGTGGCTTTTCTGACTTCCCTATGACTAACAGTTTCAGTTTTTCTGTACCACTCATGTTTGCTGCAGTTAGAACAGTAATGCGTTCTTTAGATTTCTTTCCTCTGTGGCATTTGTCCCCTTTCAAGTGAAGCGTTCTCTGTGGTACAAGCTTATAAAAAAGTCCCGTTTCATCAGCGTTGAATATGTTTTCTGGCGAGTAGTTCTTCAGCAGCACTGGAAGCTGTGACGTCAGCCAATCATCAACTGACTTGCTGTCAACAGACGAGCTTTCTCCGTGTGTCATGGCTGAACATATCCCTCGTCGCTTCTTAAATCTCTCTAACCACAACTGATTGGCCTTGAAATCTGTATGTCCAAGTTTGACACTAAACTCGTCAGATTTCGCAAGAAGTATCGGGCCGCTTAGTGGAATATTCTCACTCCGCACAGACTTAAACCATTCAAACAGAGCTTTCTCAACATCTTCAAAATTGGAAACTCGAATTCTCTTCCGACTGCTTCCATATTCTGCTGACTGCAACTTTGAGATGATCGCCTCCTTGTCTTTAAGTATGGTGCTTAATGTGGACTTGGGAATTTTAAATTCTGCTGCAATGTCAGTCTTAGATTTTCCGCCTGCATCTACAGCTTGGATGATCTGGTATTTTGTGTCGAGATCTAGAGCTTTACGTTTCCGTGACAAGCCTTCCATGCTGACTTGAGAGAATGACTTCCCAGATCGCTATTTATGCCTTGACAATGTCAACAAGATTAACAAGATTAAATATATGATAAAAGTTCACAGGTAAGTTTATTTTAGTATCCCCTTGACCCCATGTGAGGAAGCCTGTTTGTTTTCACAAGCTAATTGGTGACACGTGAGATGACATGCGAGTGGATTCGGATCAGCTGTTCGTTGTAAACACATCAATTAACGCGTGAAATAGCACAGAGGGACCCGTCAATTTGTTCGTTGTAACAGATAATTCGTACTATCAGTGTTCGGTGTATACGGTAGTTAATTCATAACAATATACAGGAAATCAGTCGGGACTTCTGAATTTGTTCGTTGTAACCGGCAATTCGTTGTAAGCGTGTACGTTATAAGTGAACTTTACTGTATTTGGGTGCTATTGAGTGAGTTTTGTTTTACTCACTCAGCAATATGTCAGCTATATGGCAGCGAGGTCATGCTGCTTATGACCCTGGTTCAGGTCCCCCACATGGGTTCAGTGTGTAAAGCCCATTTCTCTTGTTCCCTGACCCATGAAGATCTGAGGTAGAAAAGGTCTTCAGCAACCCATGCTTGCCTGAAGAGGCAACTATGCTTATCGTAAGAGATCACTAACCTGATTTGGTGGTCAGTCTTGTTGACTTGTTTGACACATCATCAGTTCCTAATTGTGCAGATTGATGCCCATGCTGTTGATCAGTGGATTGTCTGGTCTGCACTCACTTATTTATAGTCCACCACAATATGGCTGGAATATTGTGATGTAAAACTAAATTCACTCACTCACTCACTCACTCTTGTTCCCCCACCACGATACATTGCTGGAATATTGCAACAGCATGAATCCATACTCACTCACTCACTGTGCCTCCAACCAATGAAGAATCACATGCATAAACACAAACAAACTGTAAGTCAATGAATATGCTTTGTGTACCCGTAAGAGATGATATTTTTATGAAGTAAACTTTACATTTATGTTAATTATGCATAAAGGTCTCAACCAACACCTGACATCCCTGGAATATTAACAGGCTGTTCCTCTCTTGCTGAGGTCCTCCAACTTTACTTGTCAGAGACATATCCACAAACTTTCAAGTAAGTCACTCAAAGGTGTCGGAGGGTTTACCCATGACTGACTTCAGTTATAACATGCCTCTGATGTAACACCTGCTTCTCTCTAGAAGTTAATGTTTAATATTTATACTTCTTTTTAATTGTGATCATTAGGATGTTTTATATAGTGGGTTATATAGTGGGAATATCCGTTGAAGATCACATATACTCAAGGGAGTAGTATATATAATGGTGCTTCTGGACCACATAGGTGCAGGGCCTAGAAGTCTCCAAACAGTCCAACTCAGCTCCCACAACCTAAAAATAAAAAAAAATAAATCAGGAATGGAAAAGTGTTCGTACAAATTCTGCTCTCCATTTAGAGATATGCAAGTGTGTTGATATAGAAAAATGCCATGGACCAATCTATTGTGTGAAGCCAAGATACAATCAGGCCTTTTGACTCTTCAGGAAGCAAAGAGGAAATACCACATATTGCAAGCTAGATACTCAAGAAGGAAGTATAGATCTTGAGCCACAAACAAAAACAACTCCCAACGTCTTCGAGGCCCTGCTGGAGAAGTGTTCCCGCATCTTCCTCTCCAACCGAGAGAAACAAATCCTGAGGTGATCAGGTCACACCTTCTACAAGTGCTACCAGATCCCAGTTTCTGGAACTGTATTTGTTGTACTTTCGCAGTCTCGTCGATGGCAAAATAGTGGATTTCGTCTACATCTACCCACCAAGCCAATTTCGACCTGCAGAATCGTTCTTGCCAATGACTGCTGTCAGGAACCCAAGGACAGACATCACCGCTGCACGGACTGCCTCACAACAGCCTTCAGACAACTTGAATTGGACCACTGCAACTCAACAAGAAGAAATGTGTTCTGTGGAAAAACAAAACGATGGACTACACAGCACAGGATTGCCTTCCGCTCAAGGTTCCAGAAGAAATCATGATCGACGGTTGTTTCTCGAACATGGAGAACCTGTACGACAATGCCTACCTCCAGTTATGTATTCGACTAAAACTACTCAACAGATTGGTGTACAAATGTCCAGTCGAGAAGAAAGATTCTAGTACCTTCTAGCAGCTAGTTCATATCTGCTCATAATGAAACTATTAAAGTTTGCAATAATAATAAAGTAGAGCTAGTAGAGAGTGAAACTATCACTCTTTGATAAATAGTCCAGCAAACATTAACATCATGCATTGTGTCATAAAATCAGGGCAAGTGGAATATTTGTCCGGACAAGTTACTGACTTGAAGTCACTTGCCCTGTGGCAAGTGACTTTTCAACATGTTTTTGAACCCCTTCCAAGGACATGGAAGCAGCGACCCCTCCATTCAAAGGACACAGAAAAGCTGCAGACAATCCAGAGGGAATCTATACAAGCCAAAAATTTACCATAGCGAAATATGAAGGGAAGAACCAACTGTTCTTAGAGAAATGATAGCGGTATATGGCTACAAGGTACGCGAAACAGTTCAAGACGCTGGTGGAATAAGAGACCCACCTTCAACTGGTGGGGGGACCCGTTTGTGTGTAGACTTGGCAAAATCTGCTATTCACCCATATCAAAAAAGAACCTGTTGCAACAGGCTCTCACCATAGCTTGTGCAGCCTTGTGGATCCAATATCAAATCGTATTTTGACCTCGCTTGCAGGGAGCACACCGCAAAGGGAGTGTATTTCTTGGATGTCCTCCAAAGACAAATCTCTTGTGAGTAGCATGATTTTCCAGGGTAGATATATCGCATACTTACCTGTATGTCTATAGGGAGAGGATTTGGATTTCCGCATAGACATACAGGTAAGTATGGCATATATATACCCCGGAAAACCAGATTTCTTCCCGAACCATGAGCAGGAGGCAATCCTGGAGTGTGTAGTCCATCGCTTTGTTTTTCCACAGAACACATTTCTTGTTGTCGATACAGTGGTTGATGGTGCCGCACTTGCAAGTCGAGTTGTCAGATTTGAAGCCGGCAGGGAGTTCCGACATGGTGGCAAGGCAGTTCATGCAGTGGTGGTGTCTGTCCTTGGGTTCCAGACAGCAGTATTTCCTCTCCGCTTCGAGAAGGTCCAGAACCACCATTATATATACTAGTGGGGTACAAGTGGACAAATCATTTATTAACATCGTTATAAATGAAACCCCGTCATTAAGACTTTTCATTTCGACATTTAATTAAGTCAACCTTTTTGACAATAGTATACAATTCTCTCCCATGAACGAAATATTAACCAATGAGAGGGGCGCGCCTCCATGACATAACATGAGCTATACCTATGTGGTCCGAGGGTAGATTATCTTGCTTATAGGTTTGACTAAACCTGCAATCAAGACAGTTGTTTTGAAAAATGGAAGCTCTTTGCTTTCCCAATCTACTGCCATTTAATCTTGTCATCTGCTTTGCTTATTTTCCGAAATGCAACTTGTTTTCTTAGACGATTCTGTCAAAATCACTTATCATAATGTGCATAAATTGTTAAGGTAGTTGGTGTAATTCAAAATCTTTTTGGTCATGATTCAAAAACATATTTAACTACTAGGAGGTAGTAATTTTGATATTTTAAATTGATAAAACAAACCATAATTTAATTGATTGTCAAACTGACTTAAATATGTATTTTTTCCTTGACTCATGCTTATTATGTATGTCTCCTTCTATCCGAACATAGTGGAACACTTGAATCCATTGAAGTTCCTTTCTTTAAAGCAGACGTAAAATCATTACTTGCCCATGCGTAGCCTTCCTTGAGCCCATGCATATTGACATACAAACAGTCACATGACATGCCATGCTCTTCACTCTCCTCTTATTCACCCAAGAGGGCGGATGTGAGGGCACCAGGGTCCCGATACTGCATGTATTCTTTACCAATTCCGGCCTTATAATCAACAAAATTACAGCTGTATTCAGTTTTTTATCCGTATATTACATTATGTAACAAAATTATTACCAAAGCGCACATAATTTATTTACCTTTTTTTCATCGTTGTATGTTTCATAACATTTGATGAAAATTTGCAGATATCAGTTGTCGGCGGTTGACCCACATTTATATTGTCCTGGCACTTATGCTTGCTCTTTCAGCTATGTTGTATCCTTTGTCAAAATTTAACTATTCTACAGCTCAGTCTTTATATATTTGCTGTTCTTAGGCATGCAAAGGATTATTATAGAGGGCATAACCAAGTCATGTCAGTAAAAATACTAATATAAATGCTAGTAATTGTTTGTTAACTGATACTGAAATTCATCATTCTGATCATCATCTTCCAAGTTGCCGTCATTCCAGACAAAGAAGCACAAGTTTATATCGGCACTTGGGAAGAAGAAATCGTCTGCTTCAAAGACATCATCAAGTTCTTCACAAAAGGCAAGGTCCTTCTCTTCGGAGATACTCAAGCCACTTGAAGGAGACGTTTTTGACGAACCACTTATCCTCCTGCCAGAGGTTCCAGTCTTGAGTCAACCTGTTACATCAGATTAGTGCGACAGCATGTCTTCTCTATCGCAGGCCTTAGGTAAACCCCTACAGCTGTCACAAAGACGAGGTTTGTCATCCTATTCATTTCAGCCACTAGGTTCAACGCAAAGCTTCAACTCATGACATCAGTGGTTTTGTCCTTGAGGCGTGCAATAGTTGCTGCACATGCATTCCAGGAAAGAAATGAAATGAAATGCAAATGAATGTTACACAGTACTGTCACTTTGGAAAGCTCAACCCCTGCCCTTGCGGTCATTCAAAAATTAAACGGCTATTGAAATGCATGGCTTGCCAAGGCTAGCATGTGCACAATGTCATGAGGCCATTGTGATGATCCATGGGGGAATGTCTCAATAACAAGTGTCTGCACATTTTAACTGCCACCAGAACACCATTTATTGCACTGGTGAGATGCTGCCAGAACACAGATGACGTCATCGATTGGCCATGTTCTGGACATCCATGTGTAACGCCAAGACAGGATAGATGGATAAGGGTGACCCATCTTCGCCACAGGTTTCAGACTGCAATGATGACTGCCCGGACCATCCCAGGACTTCAACGTATTCACCCCAACACAGTTCGACACCGTTTATGTCCTCACAGGATCAGGCCACGACAGCCCGCCATACAACCTATCCTGACATGTCAGTGACAAGCTCGCCGAATATAATGCCAAAAGCATGTCCGCAGACCCTTGTTTTGGTGGAGAAATGTTGTTTTTACAGATGAATCCAGATTTAGCATTTCCCACAGTGATGGGTGTCAGCGTGCCTATAGACGCATGTGAGAACATTATGCACAGTCCTGTGTCTTGGAGAGGAATCGCTTTGGTGGTGGGTCCATGATGATTTGGGGTGGAATAACAGTGCGCCAAAGAACTCCTTTCAGGGTTTCAGGGCAACTTGACTGGTATGGGGTACAGGGATGAGATTCTTTGACCTGTGGCAATTCCTTTTCTGCAATGTGATGGCCCAGGATTAACATTCCAACAGGACAATGCCCACCCTCATACAGCAAGGGTTGTTATGGATTTCTTGCAACACCACAACATTGACGTACTGCCTTGGCCTGCAAATTCACTGGATCTCTCCTCGACAGAGCATGTTTGAGACGAGATGGAGTGACATCTACGCCGTCTTCCTCATCCGCCAGATAACGTCCTTGACCTTGCAACAGAACTTCAGAGAATGTGGTGTGATGTCCCACAAGTCTTCCCTACACGTCTGATAGGCTCTATGTGTTGTCGATGCACTGCTGTTCTCAATGCCAATGGTGGACATGCCCATAATTGAGCTCGTGACATGGTCGTTTGACCCGTCCCGCTTGTGGACTCGTGACATCATTGTGATTGACTTTGACTGACATGGTCCCTCCATTAAAGTTTATATGTACCTTTGATATTGTTATCATACTTATCCCACTGGGATAATATTTTGTTAATGCACAGTTTCTTTATGTAGCTAGTATAGTATGACTGGCAGATTACCTCGCAAGCATAGACCTTCAAGACACATACCTGCACATACAGATAAACCAAGAATCACAAAATATCTATGAGTCTTGTTTCACATGCATCAGTTCCAGTGGAGCGTCCTCCCATTTTGAATATCTTTGGCCCCCTGATTGTTTACTCAAGTGACCGAACCTATCATGCAGTATCTACATCCACCAGGTCTACACAGTGCTTTCTACCTAGACAACGGGATTCAAATACATCAAGATCCCACTCAACTCAGACTGCAACTAGATTTCACCTTTCGTCTACTAATGCAGTAAATCTACTCAGCCATCGCAGGATCTCCAGTTCTTAGGGACACGATTCAGCACAGCTCAAGATCGCATATTTGTCCCACAAGGTCATTGGAATAAAATACAAGACCTGAAAGAATGAAAGCTAGGAGGCAAATCTGCAGTACCATGACAACCAGAGAATCCAGGATGTGGCATGACACACCATCCATTCCGTCGGATGCTGTCAAGCATAATAGGCATGAGTCAGGATAAGGAATAATATGTAATTTTCTGTTTAAATAGATATTCTATACTTAAACTGACTTATGAGGTCAACCCTCCAGTCCTCCCCTCTCATGACACTCAGAATTTTCCTGCAATTCGGGTGCCGGGCAAGTATTCAGAGAGAGCAAGGTATGTCATGTGACTGTTTGCGCGCCAGAATGCTCAGGTTCAAGGGAGACTGCTCATGGGTGAGTAATGATTTTACATTCACTTTAATGAAGGAAACTTCAATGGATTCAAGTGTTCCACTATGTTCGGATAGAAGAAGGAGACAAGCATAATAATCATGAGTCAGGATAAGTATAAAATATCAATTTTAAACAGAAAATGACATTTTGATGGATGGACAATAGGATTTTGCATGACATTGCTCATAACATAACAATTTCTCTCTTGGAAGCAAGGTGGGTTTCAGTATTATTGTTACTTCGACCGCAGCCTCACTTCCGAGAAAGAAATCATTATGTTGCAAGTTGTGTCATGCAAAGTCCTTTTGGTCATCAATCATTTACTACAACTAGTAACTGGTTTTAATTTTTTTTAACTGAAGGAAAACAAATCTAAACAGCATCTTGTATCTTGGAAGGGAGGTAGATGTCGAACCACCTGATTATATACAGGCTCCCAAAACGCTTGCTTCGCTCTCACAAACAACATATTTAGCATGAACTGAGGGCTCCAGTGGAAATATGTTAATGGTGACATCATCACATGACATATGGGAGTATAAGTCTTTCATATAAAATGGTTGAGAGAGAGAGAGAGGCTTATTCATTGTGTAAGAGAAAATATGTGTTCACATGCAGTTCATTGTTTTTTTTAGGTTTCTTCACAATACAACAGACATTCTCCCCCATTACCCGCTGTTTTATTGTTCATACTCTTAATCATGAAATATGAGAAATTTTGTTTGTAAATGTCTATACACTTCCAAGGTGTTTTCATGTTCAGTTGCACATTTGGTGAAATGATTTGCATTTGTAGCATATTGAGTTTTGAAGGATTGCAGCTTGGACATGTTTAAACCATATTCTGTCCTCTATTCTATCCTCTATATCCTCAGATTCTCTCCTTCTGTTCTTCTACAAGTAATATAGTGAACAGGACATTAATGGAAAATATTTAGCAGTGTTATCCTTTTTGTTTGTTCACAGTCCATATCAAACCATTCTTAATTTCTTATTCTTCTTAACAAATACAATTTTTTGGAGATAAGCATATTGATAGTTACAAAATAAGTCAGTTTACATGATACAATAAAGACAATTGTTTGTATACCCTAGACGTAGCTGATGCTGTTACATGTTTCTCCTATTTCAGTGCTGGCTGTACAATGCGAGATGCTTGTAAAGTTGTCTCCCCTTATCCACATGTTTTCTCCAGCAAAGTCTCCAGCAGTGGCTTCATTTGTGATAAAGACAGAACATCATACCAAGGTAGCTAGTAGTGGTAGTTAAGTTGTCTCCCCTTGTCTTTTTATCATGACACAGAACCTCAAGTCTTCATTTCAAGTGCCCTACCCATCCCATTATTTTGTGTGCAGTTAGGTGCCTGACACTGAGAGTGTGGGTTCAAGTCCCGGATGTGACTCAGCTCAAAAAAGTGCAAGAATTTGCACATTACTAAGAAAGTGTAATCCCAAATATACACTCTAGTCTCAAAGTGTCTGCTATTAACCAATGGCTGATGGACTGGCAACATCTTGTTCATATGTCAGCTCATCTCCAGTATTGACTTTACGCAATCAGTATTGCACCTCTCTTGGCTGATTCAGTCATCCAGGGACCAATTTTTGTAACCCTGATGATTCTCTTGTTACTAATCAATTCCTCATCTGCAGTCTTTTGAAGTCTTATATTTGTATGTGACCTAGCTTTACATGGAAAGGCTCCTTGGATTGCCTGCTGTGCCGTACCATAACTACCACAAAACATATTCCCATTTTCTGGTGTTTTCGTCTGAAGGACCAAACTTCCATCAAGCACCTTACTAACCACTTGAGTCTGAATTGTAGGACCTTACTATCAAGATAAGCCTTCCCCTGCTTTTACCAATGCAGTCAAAGTTAGGGAAGCTTCATGCAGTGGGTGTTACAAGGGTCCATTTCAACCAGCATGGACATGGTCACCAATCCTGGCCAGCCTCATATTCAGTTCCACTTACTGTCCTAGTGTGCAGTACGCAACCCTGTGCACTTAAAAGGACCCATGAATCCCTTGGTAGATGACCCGATCGTATCCACATGAATACAGGCAAACACCTAGTAGTGGGTACAGCAACTTGCAGTAAACATGGACAAAGTACTGTGACAAAGTACTGAATTTTAACATGAATATATGGAAGACATGTTTCTGTATCACAGGTCTTTTTCTTATAGCTTTTTGGCCAAAACAATGTAATGTTTGTTTGTAATGCAATTTTGTTTCAGGAGTTGAGTCAGTTCCTGCAATGACATCTCTCCAGTCCAATAGTAGTGTGTACGACCTGACCAGCAGTCTCCACAATGAGGCATCCCGCTTCAACATCAAGAAGCACCATCACTACCTTGAGGCTGGGTTGGAGGAGGACGAATACCGCGAGACACTGGACAGTGTGACCACGCTGGGGCAGTGCTACAAGACAGATACTTCCATATCCTGACACCTACTGCAATATCTTGGACAGAACTTCATGACTCAGAGATCTGATATAAGGAGATGCTGCTTTGCTGCGATCAGGTGGAACTGGTTTCTGAAGACCACCATTGATGCCCTTATGATGACCTATGCATGTGTGTCCAGTTTCGACCAGTAGGAGTGATCTTGGATTTTTTTAAAACAGATTCGATCATTTCTGTTAAAATTATAACTCAGAACCAGTGATCAGAATCTTTTCATGAAAATTAACAAGGTGCATCTGCATCTGGACTTAGGTTATATGTACAAGGACATAGGGCAGATAATTCAGAGTACTGTTTCAGTCTTGGATGACCGCCATATTGTGTCATACTCCTAGGCCAGAGTTCTCTTCGAACATTTACAGAGACTGAACAGAGATAGAACTTGATGAAGTTGGATCTGATGTTGTGTTTGGTTGCTGAACAATTTCTGTTCTGTGAGGAAACGAACAGGGAAATACTGAAAACGCTTCATTAAAGCTGTGCTATATGTAAGTGTTTTCGTTTGGTAGAGGAACTCCTGCGAATTCAAGAAAGTGTCAACAGAGTTAAGAAAGTGTAACCCCAAATAAAACACTTGTTAGATTTTGGTATTAGGTTCAACTTCAGTGACATCAGCGGTTGTTTCTGTGACAGAATGTGGCAAACAAGGATAAGTTGAACCAGTGCAGAGAATGGGTTTATGAGATGTAGGCGATTCATGGTGTTATGTTTCGTCGTCGTAGCTGATTTAACACAAGTAAAACTCAAACTTTACTCTTGAACAACCCACATGCCTGATCACTTGTGCACGAAGTGAAGTAGCATGACGTCACCATATACGGGTTTATCTAAAACTGTACTTAAGAGTCCGAATACAGTACACACGGCACTGAGCAAATGCATTTGTCTTGTGAAACATAGAGCAGATGCAGGAAAGTGCATGATGATGAAATTGATGGATGCAGCATGTACGAGTTTTCTGAGACAGGCAACACACACCTCACCCATCACACCATTCTTGATTGGGGACAACCTGGGGCCCTTCACTCACAATGGCAAGCGCGAGTGGGCAGCACTCATACCTGCTAGTACGGGTCAATTGTCAGGCGAGGGCTCAACTTATCCTTGTTTGCCAGTATTATTGTGGAGCAGAATTTCAGTTTCCAGTATGGTATTTGCTTCCATGTTAATTACCAAAGGGCTGTCCAGCCATTGCACGTGTAAGTGATCGGTATCAACAGAGGAGCATGAGAGTCTCTCCGTACCTCATCATCAGTGGGTACAATGTTTGAAGCCCATTTCTAGCTTGTGTCCTCGGCTGTGATATTGCAGGAATTAAGAATCAGAAACCAAATTCACTGTCGATTATCGGATGACTTGTGGTGAACGATTATTGATTATAACCAAAATACGTACATTGTACCCTGAGTTTAACCCAGGTTTTTTGGTAATTAATGTTTTGGGTTTTTTATAACTAATATTGTCATGCTGTGAAAAGCACGCTTGCAAGAATGGAATTGTAATTTAGTAATAAAGGTGGTTAAAATTTTTCAATGTCCGTAGCTTTAAGTTTTAGCACATGTTTGTTCGTAAATATTCGTCAAGTCAATTTATAAACATGTCTCCATGCCACATGGTACATTGGCATGATTTCTCATGTTTCTGGAAGGACTTTATTATTTTGTTTCTCGTTAACAGATCATCAACCAATATTCCATACATATGTGTCTGAATCTCCCATTTCCATATTTGGTGTTTAAAATTGCTCTCATTCTAGTCCATCACTTGCAAGCCGGTGGCAGGGATGTATATTATATCTATATGTATGATGTTCGTGTGATGACTAAAAGGGTGATGTTATTCAGAGTGTTCTTTCATTCAGTTTATCCTATAGGTTTCTGGGATACTACTCCTGAGCTGCTATATGTGGATTTCTCTTTACACATAACCAACTGGTCCTATGACAGGCAAATTGTTACAATGTTGAGTTCTCTCTTATGAAAATTTAGTCAAGTCAGATAGTCAATCCATTCAATGCCAACAAAATTGTAATTGTTATGAATATGTTTGGCCAGCTAAACAGTAGCAAAACAGGAATGAAAATTACCTTCAATTTCTATATCAAGATTTTCTCAACTTTCTGAAGCGATTGGCGCATGACAATTACACTGGTTGTATCCGATAGTTGAAGGAATAGCAATACAGTTAGTGACAAAATAATTCACCTAACAGTGATATACAGCAAGATGATAGCTGTATGAACGATGAGCATGAGTCCCACCCCATCACCATGTTCTTACGAACCTTCCGACTCCTGACTCCTGAATTCACAGAACCTTCAGTGAAGTATTTATTGGATCTGGACAAAGTGGTAATAACTTGTAGGCAAAGGTATTTATTGGACTTCTAAAAGCTATAACAATGCAACTAAATTCTGTCTGTGTGGTTCGTACAAGAGGTATGGTATTATAAGCTCAGATATTTAATGAATTGAACACTTTCACAGACAATGATTCACACATCTACATTAGCTAGTTTATGATAAAATATCCTTTTGCAGTCGATATACACTTAAAGTGATAAAAATGTAGGGTTTGTTTTCCCAACTTTTCATTTACCGGAGGGAAGTTGTCATTGTGACCAGGTAGGGACATCCTTTATCTGAATGAAACATTTCAACCCAAAGAAAGCCTCCATCACATGACTGCCAGAATTTATGTAACCAAAACTGTTGCATCCTACATCCCCTTGAGCTGTGCATTATTGTCATTCATTTATTACTTTTCTGATTATCTATGACATAATCCTTATCAGGTGAAGACCCGTGTAGATCTGGTCTGGAAGATTCAGTGTCAATGTTTGTCATAAGAGGTGTCTTAAGGTATCAAGTGGTCAGACTTGCGGACTTGGTTGACACAAGTCACTGTATCCAAATTGCATAGATCGATGCTCATGCTGTTGATTAGCAGATTGTGTGGTCCATATTATCTACAGCCCACTAGCTGGAACATTGCTGAGCGCAGCCTTAAACAACAAACCAACCACCCAACATCATTAGGTGGCTGCAGAAACGGGAACATTAGCTTCAATCATTTTAATGAGATTCATGTGTGTCACAGCTGGTTTATGCATAACATGAATGTGCACTTACGCTTGACTGTTAAATTCCCCAAACAGACATACAATTCTGAGTATGTGTACACTGTGTGTTGAATGGGAATGTGTTCTCAGGTGGACATTTATGATATCCATGCACACACTACTCACACAAACACCTATTCAAATATATGTCAATCCATTTCATTATGTATAATTTACTTTTAAAGTAATCATTCAGTGACAGATAGTGTCTGCGAAGTCTTTTCATTTACATTGTGTGGTGAGTCAGCCATATTCAAATGTCTCGGCCAGCCTTTGTGTGAACCGCCTTTGATGTTCAAATCATTTTTTTAGTAGAATTATGAATGATGCAAACGTATTTCATTTCAGTGTGATATTCTCCGTTCTGTTCACGCCCAAGCTTTATTCATGTATATTATTAAGCCTTCCCACAAGCCTATCTTATGGGAGAGTTGGTCAGAGATTAACGATAACATAACTTAATAATTATCGTGGGTTGCTGTCTGTAACAAAGAAGAGTCAAAAGGAGAAATTGCCAGTGGAAGTGGCATGAGGGTGCTGCTTGTTACAAATACAATTAAACAGAGGAAGACATGAGTCAACCAACAAACAGTTGATAAGAAAATGAAAGAATAGTTGTAGAGAAGAGAACTAGATGCCAACTTTGTAGGCCTTATGTAGCTGTTTATTTTACAAATTTGTGAAAATGATGTAGTTCTTTAAATAGTTATCGGAGGTTAGGTGATTGGTATTGAATAATTATGTAGTTGTTCAGTTGTCCGCTTCCAGTGCTCATGATGAACACATTGGGCTTGGCTGGTGTCATGGATGGGATGGATTGGATCCTTTGGATAGCAGGGAGCTTTGAGCATCACTCAAGGGCTTACTGCTGGAGTTCAGACAGTTGCTTCTCGGAATTGTCCAGTTTGAGGATTTTTAATTTTGACATCTGTCGCTTTTTGTTTTTTAATCAAGGAAACGGTTGTTGGTCTTAGTGTGGGTGGAGACTTTCTCAAAGAGGCTGGTGTCAAGGGTGGCTTCAAGTTTGGAGGTGGTTTTCAGCAAGTCATTTTCGAGGAAAGCTTTCTTGCATCCGAGGTGCTGGACTTAATGTTCGAGGATACGTATGCTTGCTTGGTATAGGATGATACTGATGGCAGGAGATGGTGGGGAACCCTGAGATTTGAGCTTCAGTCCATTTGGATCAGTGTTGTGGTCTCTGCATCTCGGTAAGAATGTGAGGTTGCTCTTCGTCTTCACACACTTACAGTTGTTGGAAGAATCGGTGTTGAAGAGTCGTACTGCTTCATCTCCTTGTAGATGGCGGATCAGATGTTTGATAGGCATCTAGAAGCTGGTAGGGTAATAGTAGACACTTGTTATGGATATGCAACTTCTTTATTATTTTCACACGATGTTTCTGAGCTAATACTTGCATTTTTACATAGATATATATATAGTGTGTACATGAAGCCACGGGGTTATTTTTACAATTATAGAATAGCGCGGGATTTAATTTAAAAATGGTGGAAATACAGGCAGTTCAAACAGATACTGCTAAGTTCAGGAGAAGTAACCACATGTCTGGGTTTGTATTTGTCTACACTTTTAGATGTCGCTCTTTGGATTTTTAATGACCAATATTTTAGCGCGTCCATGCAGGCTTCGGTCCACGCGCTCATGCTTGTGTGACATCACGCTTATGGTATTTTACGGATCATCAGCGAAAGCACTAGAAAATTCCAGAACTATGTTTCTCCTTATTACTGGGACAAAACACGCAGAACACAACAGTCCGGTATTTCAGATTTCCCACTGGATCCCAGTCAGATACAAAATCATTCTTATCTTTGTGTTCAGCCCTGTCAACCATCTGGCTCCAGTATACACCAATGACTTGATATCACTTTACAACCCCAGAGGAGCACTGACACCCAACACTTCATGAGTGCTGGACGTTTCCGTGACAGCTTTTTCTAAAGCTGGACTGTTTCTGTGGGACCCGTGAAGGTCCCGGGGTAGAATAGACATCCAGCAACCCATGCTTGCCATAAAAGGCGACAGTGCTTGTCGTAAGAGGCGACTAACGGGATCGGGTGGTCAGGCTTGCCGACTTGGTTGACACATGTCATCGGTTCCCAATTGTGCAGATCGATGCTCATGTTGTTGATCACTGGATTGTCTGGTCCAGACTCGATTATTTACAGACCGCCGCCATATAGCGGGAATATTGCTGAGTGCGGCGTAAAACTAAACTCACTGTTTCTGTGGAGCAACTTGACAGCAAACATTCAAGTGAAGCGGGAGACATAGCGAGACCATACAATATTATATGGTCTCTGGATATAGTAATAAGCTCCGTCCTTAGTTACGTACGAATTGGAATATCTCAAGAACCGTTGACTATAATTCTTTTCATATTTGGTACCTAGGTTCATCACAGTATATGAAAGATCCTAATCAGATTTGGTGACCTTGACCTTCATTTCAACGTCACAAGGAGACTTATATGTTTTACCATTGTCAGCGAGATTTCTCAAGAACCGGTCACTGGAGTTTCTTCATATACGACACCAATATTTAGGTAGGTAAGGCGCAGGGCCTTTTAAGATAACGGCGACACTTCGAAGATTTCAGCATGTTAACCTGCATATTAAGATTGTCAGCAAGATATCTGAAGAACAATTCACTGGACTTGCTTCATATTTGACACCAGGTTTCATCTTGGGAAGGCGCAGGGTTCAGTCGATTATGGCGACCTTCACATAATGTTCAGAGGTGATGGCGACCCATTGAAGATTTCAGCATGTTACCCTGCTTGAAGAGGTTGTCAGCGAGATATCTCAAGAACAATTCACTGGACTTTCTTCATGGACTTTCAAAACTCCCCTTGAATGTTTATCAGCAAGCAATTTCTTTATTACATTTAACATTTATCTTGGCATTTAACCTCATCTTAAATCACGACGTTCACTTTCATTACTTGCGTTTGATTTGATAATTGGGGGGGGAGTGGGGGGATGTTACCGCAGTGACAGTGGTTCTTATTATTATTTCAGCTTATTACTATATCGCTGATATTAGAATATATTACACGCAAATCAAAGTAAATGCTACCTATTCAGCCGTTGGGCTGCAAGAAAGCAACACTACCGTGACAGAAGCACTCGTACTTGAAAGGTGGCGATCGAATTGGAACAAGTTTAAGTGTATGCTACAGGTTAAACGTACATGAGAGTATGTAGATGTGTTGAACAAATGTAAGCTGTTTCATAGATGTATGCGTAAACATATCTGTTTGTATCTGTAGTTACGTTGAATGTTCGTATCGTGATCAGTTTACAGTAATGACTAAGGTCTGTGGGTATACACAGTGTGCACGCGTTTTACGCATACATTTTCGTCATTTCGTATAAATTGAAACACCACTGCTTTTCACTCCAAACATTGGGTATATATAATCATCACAAACAACTGTAGCAGCACGTTCCTATCAGCCAATCAGGTCACAGAAGTCCGGTATTTTTTTAATTGATGGGAATGTATACAAAATGTGAATGACGTGGACAACCAATGAAATGACAAGGACATAGCTGCGAATAGTTAAGCAGGGGGATTAGTTATATTTAGCGCTGGAACTGCGGTAACACTTCCAGTGCCGCCGCACGTCTTGACGACGGAGACCAGAAGGTACGTGAGTATTGAATATTACAACCAAACTCTAGCCACCGCATGCTGAGGTCGTCCTGTAGAGCCCTAGAAATGTTCTGAGAATTGAACCGGATGTAACACAGACTTCTCGTTGTCCGGCTGTCTGGGTATACTGTACGTCTTCTCATTATTACCGGTGTGCTATTAGAATGTACTGTACGCCACCAGGTAAGTAGGAAGTGTTAAAGGTTATGAGTAAATAATTTGAGAAATATAGCATAATTATTCTTTGTGACAGTGAGCAATGCCATTTACCCGAATTCATATTTTGCTTCACTTACGGGAAAACTAACACTATATTATGCTGTTTCAAAATTGTATGGTTCGAATCCCCTCATGGTTACAATGTGTGAACCCATTTCTTATGTCCCCGCCATGATCTTCCTGGGATATTGCTACACTCACTCAAAATGGTATGTTATACATGACTTCTGTCGTCTTATGTCCTCCTTGTCTCGTCCTTTCCCCGTCTTGTTTTATCGCGCCATCTTCCAGTGGTATCGCGCCATCTTCCTGTGGCATCACTCCATCTTGAATCCTGTGTTATCGATCCATCTTCCTGTGTTATCGCTCCATCGCTGCTAGGCGACAGCTAAATTGGGACAAGCGTTGGTTCAGACACGGAACATTTCCCAGGTTTTCTTCAATCGCTTAGTGTCGTCTATGCGTCGCCGTTGTCAAGCCTCCATCAACACCAATGGTGAACACGCACGATAGAGCATTTGTCAAATGACTTGTGACACCACATCTCCTCAAGGACTTGTCACGATGCCTAGTATCAAAACATACAGATTTCGATGTTATCCAGTCAAGGGTTAACCAATGATTAATCAGAACACCACAAAAGCATTAAAATGCATTTTCACATTAAAACGGCATAACCTCAAAAAATGCAGAGCAGCATTATTCCAGGAGTATATATAAATTACCGGAAGCATATGGGATTTATGCTAATTATTTTACAAATAGAACAGAAATTAATTTCCAATCACTTGACTGAAAATTCATTGTAATGCTGTTCTTGCATTTACCGCAAGTCATTAATGAGTGAGTCAAGGGGTCAAAATTAAACAAATGACACAGGTCAGAGTTCATTCAACAACCATGGATAAATGTCACATCAGCAGAAAAGACTCAGAAGTCATTCCACTGAAAAGGCGGTAGGTTCGTATTACAGCTATAACCAAGTTGTCCAAGGACTCCTCGTCTGCTGATGGCGTGTCCTAGTCCTGTCACCGCCGCTGAGGTCACGAATCTGTTCCAGAGGTGGATCTGCCATCGGTCCGAAATCGGCCGGTGTCGTGACTCTTGTTCTTCCCGATCTTAAGTAGTTCTATTTACCAGCAGCTGTTTATCAATGCGGTGATGTTGGCCTGGTGGCCTGCATTTGAAGTTTCTTACCAGCTAACGTGAAGCCTTCATATTGGCCACACCGACCGCCCTTTCTCGTTACGGTTTGCATAGGTTTGGCATAATCATGGTGGTTCTTTGCTTACTGCATGCTTTCTCTTCGGTATTTATGCCACATTCCTGTACTTGCATTAGACCAATATCAAGTTTTGGAAAATGCACGATTTCGTACAGATGCTACGTTTTGGCGAATGTTTTCTTTTTCTGCTTAGGTTAAAATATGTACCACCGTGTTGTTTTTTTATACAATTACTTTAAAAGTCATAACATTCTTTAACCTGTTTGGAACATTGTCATGCTACTATGTGAATAACTGCCATACTGAAGGTTAGTCTGTTGGTAAAACGTGTGAGTGAGTTTAGTTTTACGCCGCTCTCAGCAATATTCCAGCTATATGGCGGCGGTTTGTAAATAATCGAGTCTGGACCAGACAATCCAGTAATCAACAACATGAGCATCGTTCTGCGCAATTGGGAACCGATGACACGTGTCAACCAAGTCAGTGACCCTGACCACCTGATCCCGTTAGTCGCCTCTTACGACAAGCATGGTCGATTTTTATGGCAAGCATGGGTTGCTGAAGGCCTATTCTACCCCGGGACCTTCACGGGGTCATTTGGTAAAACGTAAAGATTTCAGTAGTTGTTAAGGCAGTTCAGTCAATAAGGCAGACAGTAAGGCAGACTTCCTAGGTTATTCCACATGCAATGAACTGTGACCTATTAGAGAAAAAGATGTGTGTTGAGAATGTTGTTGATGTTTGCAAAACCTCGTGGTTGTAGTCTACATTTCGTCCATGGTTGATAGTGGCTAAATCTGAAACAACGGTAACACTGTAGTGTTTTGGCCTTTAAAATACAGTGTTTTGGAAGCAGTTGCTGGCCAAGGAACTAAACTGTTTTATCGCCCACTTTATAATGAGCATACATATGACAAAGACTAGTCTACTCGTTTCTTGCAGAAAGCCTCAACAATGGAACCGACCAAAGGCAAAATTGCTTACGTCAGCAGATCGGAAATATTCAGCGCCGGACACAGGCTGTTTTCGTAAGTGTTGATGCGTCTGTTGAGGTCTCTGGGAATAGTACACAATGAAAGAAGGGCGTGGGTCTTACAATCACGTTGTGTGTAACAAACGTGGGTGGATAATTTGACTTCTGTGATTGACATTGGGTGGATATTTGCATATAATATGTTTAGTAACATCACCACGTGACTGTGTTCACCCCTTCGCGTCACAAGGAGATTCGAACCAAGGTCTTTGCTGTTACGCTTGTACAAGCCAACAATTACCTTTGTTGCCCTACACCCTCATACACACACTACTCATGATTCGTTCATCTCGACCCTTCTTTCACTGGGAACTAGCCTGTGTGCATCAATAAGGAATAACTATTCATCAAAGCATTCAAATCAGTATTGTGGATAACATTTCTTCCAAAGGAAAGACCTGACAGAGGAGGAAAATGCGAATATGTTTGGAAAGTGCAGCACGGTAAACGGTCATGGTCACAACTACAAAGGTAAGATATGGGGGGATGAAAAAAAACACATACCGGTTATAGCAAAACCTCGTTTTCTGAAAAGTCCGTAAAGAATTGATGTTCTCGGACACCGTGTTTGATAGAACAAATACGACCTCTTCGCGGAAAAGAGTGTTTCGTTCTGCTGCGTTTCATGATTCGCTGCTGGCTAGATGGCGCATGATAAACAGAAAAAAAGTGTTTCCCTTGAAGGCACGTGTGACAGGCTGTTGAAGGGTAGCTCTCTCCAAGTCATAAGTATTCAACTAGAACTGTATAGATCCCATCAGAATTATCTACTGACAATGAACATTTATAAGATATTTATAACAGCTTCTTCCTTTTAAAGTTTAACTTCATTATTTATCAGTGTCTTTAACATTTCCCATAACGCTAAAATTAACGTTGGTTTTAAGGGGATTTGACGTTTAGTTGATTGCAAGGGGATTTGACGTTTAATTGGGTATACGGGATTTGGCGTTTAGTTAATTATAATGGTGTTTGTCGTTTAGTTAATTATAAGGGGATTTGATGTTTAGTTGCTTATAATGGTGTTTGTCGTTCAGTTAATTGTAATGGTATTTGTCGTTTAGTTAATTATAAGGGGATTTCACGTTTAGTTAATTATAATGGTGTTTGTCGTTTAGTTAATTATAATGGTGTTTGTCGTTTATTAATAAGTCAATTTTACGTTTAGTTGGTTTTAAGGGGATTTCACGTTTAATTGGTTAGAAGGGATTTGAACATCGTCCTCTACCAGACCTCAACATTGATGGCCATATCAAGTCTTGAAGCTAAAAACCTTGGTGTCATCTTTGACTTCCACATATCTCTGGATGCTCATATTAAGTCAGTTTCCAACAAGCCATCCTACCACCTGTCGCAAATCCGACGCTACCTTGATGAGGAGACAGCCTGTTCTTAGATTCATGCGTATATTTCATCTTGGATGGATAACTGCAACTGTCTTCTCTATAGTCTGCCTCAATCCTTAATAAGGAAAGCTCCAACGTGTACACAAGTTTGCTACTAGACAGACCCACCGAAATCTCCGGTCTGAAAATCCTGGTCTTCTTTATTGTCCCACGCTTTAAGTCCTGCACCGGGTTTGGTGATCTATCATTTCAGGTGACAGGACCCACTCTCTGGAATCAGCTCCCACTGGAGCTAAGGAAAATAATCAACCTGAAGATTCAAATCCAAACTTAAGACATGCCTTTTCAAGAAAACATACAGTGCCTAATTTTACTTTCTTGAGTTGTTCGGAGATCGTTACTGAGCAGTAATTTCGAATCGGAATTCGCGCTATATAAAGGTTTCCTTCATGATGATGATTTGGCTTTTAGTTGATTATACGGGGACTTGACGTCTAGTTGATTATACGGGGACTTGACTTGTAGTTGATTATACGGGGACTTGACTTGTAGTTGATTATACGGGGACTTGACGTCTAGTTGATTATACGGGGACTTGACGTCTAGTTGATTATACGGGGACTTGACGTCTAGTTGATTATACCTTGACGTCTAGTTGATTATACGGGGACTTGACGTCTAGTTGATTATACGGGGACTTGACGTCTAGTTGATTGTACAGGGACTTGACGTCTAGTTGATTATACGGGGACTTGACGTCTAGATATACGGGGACTTGACGTCTAGTTGATTATACGGGGACTTGACGTCTAGTTGATTGTACGGGGACTTGACGTCTAGTTGATTGTACGGGGACTTGACGTCTAGTTGATTATACGGGGACTTGACTTGTAGTTGATTATACGGGGACTTGACGTCTAGTTGATTATACGGGGACTTGACGTCTAGTTGATTATACGTTGACTTGACATCTAGTTGATTATACGGGGACTTGACTTGTAGTTGATTATACAGGGACTTGACGTCTAGTTGATTATACGGGGACTTGACGTCTAGTTGATTATACGGGGACTTGACGTCTAGTTGATTATACAGGGACTTGACGTCTAGTTGATTGTACGGGGACTTGACGTCTAGATATACGGGGACTTGACTTGTAGTTGATTATACGGGGACTTGACGTCTAGTTGATTATACGGGGACTTGACTTGTAGTTGATTATACGGGGACTTGACGTCTAGTTGATTGAAAGGTGAGACAAAATATATGAACATTAGTTTAGCTTCCACCTTTGTGCATAGTTAGCTTGTTACATGCGTAACAACTAGTGGTATATTTCTTGGTATCTCTTTCTCATTGATTTGTAGGCCCTCAGAGTGACAAATTGGTTTATCGGGATGTAAACTAAGTCTTGGTGTTGAATCGGGCAGTAGCAATGGTTTATCCATATAAGTACCACGTTGTGTTTACAATGCGTGTTAACAATGTGTTGCGTGATATCAATGGTCACGGCTCTTCGTTCTTCATGTTTTACAGTTCGTGTGACGCTGCGTGGGCCAGTGAGTAGAAAAAAAACTTTCCTTTTTGCGTCGTTTTGAATCTTGCACGTGTGCAATAGTTCTTCTCCGGCATCTAGAAATCGTGAACAGTACCTTTACCTCAACGCCATACGCAATATCAACGTCTTCGTGGTAACATCTTCAATGTCCTCATCCACAAATCTTTCAAATCCGTATCACCAACTCTTCAAGGTCCATATTCTCAAGTCTTCAATGTCCATGTCCCAAAGTCTTGAAAGATCATTTCCTCAAGTCTTCAATGTCTATGTCCCCAAGTCTTCATTGTCCCTGTCCCAAAGTCTTCAATATCCATATTCACAAATCTTCAATGTCCATGTCCCAAGTCTTCCATGTCTATGTCCACAAATCTTCAATATCCATATTCACAAATCTTCAATGTCCATGTCCCAAGTCTTCCATGTCTATGTCCACAAATCTTCAATATCCATATTCACAAATCTTCTATGTCCATGTCCCAAGTCTTCCATGTCTATGCCCTCAAGTCTTCAATATCCATGTCCCCAAGTCTGCAATATCCATATCCCCAATGTTCAAGTCCCCAAGTCTTCAATGTCAGTATCCTGAAGTATGTTTCAGGTTCATCCCGTCACTGGAATGGTATTCAATCTTGCCATACTAAAAGACCTTATGACTGTAAGCATACATATGCTCAAGTGGTTGCGTGTTTCTGTTCATGTTTGTGTCTTCTTGTACGTATCTTTATATATCTCTACATATGTCAGTCTGTGTATGCGTAGAGTTGTAATGTGTCGTGTTTGTAAATGTGTGCGTTTGTGCCTTGGTAAATGTGTTTCCATCTAGTTGCTTCCCTGAAGGGCACATGTAAATGTGTCTGTAAATGCATGAAGGTGCATGCTCACAAGCGTAATAAAGTCCTTGATCACCCCCAGTTCTCTTATCCACCGAAATAGGATTCAGGTTATATGATTTCAGGAATGTATCATGGATGTGTTTGACCACAAGAACATCAACATGGACGTCCCTCACTTCCGGGATACAGTCTCGTGAGTTTCCTTCCCTGATCTTTGCTATACAACCAGCACGGCTCTGTTTCGTACAGTGATCTCTGACGAGTAGGTAACTGACCTGCCTTCATTGTACCTGTAGTACAAGTCGTGAACTATACCGTGCCTAAGTATTGGAATGCCTTACAAATGCTATTTACATTAATTATTTTTGTTATATCTGCAAATACTAAAATCAACTATTTAAGGTAAACGCGCCTAATCATTTATTTCACTGTCATCATGACTGGTACGGAGATGTGCATGTATTGATTACCCTCAACTTATCTAAAAAACGTATGTTTCTATTATTTCAGGATTTCATGACTATTATACTGATGCCATATACGTTACTAGCTTTCATACTTTCAGACATTATCAATTTATACTGATCCAGTACGTGAGTTTACAGTGTTAATAGTTTCTCAGTAATGAACAATTTCTGGTACTCTTCCGTGCAAGTTTCATGCGGGATTTGGATGCACACTCTCAAAGAGAGGAAGCTTGTCTCCAGCACACAAAGTCAATGTCAAACTCACAGCTTGATATCAGCCAGCTGTCAGACTTTCATTGTGGAACCAGCGACAGTGCTGTGCTTTCCCAAACAGAACATAATTGTATTGCAGCTGACTGCTTTCTGAAAGTCATGCGCACTAACATTTTGAATGGTCTGAACTTTTCACAAGTGACTGATACCCATTTACCATGAACTTTATTGTTACATGCAATGTAGAAGATTGTGTGTTGGTTTTATTGCAGGACCACGGAGAACATCGTGCTGTTCATCTGGAATCAACTGAACAGAAGGATCCCCGCCGATCTCCTCTACGAAGTGCGCGTGCAGTCCAACGAAAAAAACATTGTGACCTACCGTGGTGAGAACGACCCTGTGCAGTCACAGTTAGAGTAGTCTCCCCTGCAGCTGAACACACTATTGGACACACGATCACATGTGGGGCTAGAAATGTACACATATGTACACGTACAGCTGCGTCAGTACACCATGTATCTGATTATGAGATCACGGGCACCTGTCTCGGGTAGAACACTCCGAGCTGAGCGATAAGTATATTCCACCCCAAAGTCAGTGTCACTGACGTTGTAATTAATGCCTTTTAAAAATGAAATAAAAACACAACTCTACTATTCATTTGCTGTCCGTTTTCCCTCCTTTTTCTCTCCGAAGTAGGAACATATAGATATTTCTAGTTTTAGTGAAATATGATGAAACACGACGTTGGGTGTTGGATAGCCTTACTTTGCCCGATATTGTACTCCGTAACAACATACCGAACACAAAACTTTCCACAGCCTCATATTGAGAGAAAATAAAAAAGTGGAGAGTGAGCTTGGGATAAAAGAACGCGAAATTCGAGCTGAAAAAGAAACAATCTGAAACAACGAATTACGAACTGATGTGTCACAGTACCTCGCCAGATGGTATCTAGGTAATTTGATCTTCAAAGGCAAATTTGACTTGATATGCTTTTCTCTGGACAGCTTTTCTAAAGGTTGAAATGTCTTGAAAGTAAATAAAATGTATTTAAGGACATGATGTATTTACGGACATGATGTTTATTTCGCATTACCTATTGATAAGGTGTGGCTCAGGAGACACTGGACGTATCTAGACGAGCAGTCATTATTTACTGACTCACAGGGTTAGTTTTAGGCAGTCAGTGTTTCCAGGCAGGCATTCACAGATACTAGACAAGAAATGGATAGTTCAACCTCTGCTAGATTTCGCTTAAATGTTCAAGTTCTGGTTCTGACTTCGTTGCGGGAAAGGTCAAGTTCTACTCAGTGTGGTTCTTGATTTCCTCCGCAGGAGTGACAAAAGTTTGTTGCTTTGCATCTGTTTTGACCCGAAGTGGATGGACTTCCTTGCCCTTTCGTCAGGTGAATGCTAACAAACGGCTATATAGGATATATACGAGTGATGAACATGAACCCAGAGTCATGTATATACATGCTAGACATATATTTGGCAACAAGCCAGTTCTGTGTAAGTTACTAAACTACCGGGCAAAACATGGAAATGGAATACTTGAAAACTAGACTGGACAAAAACGTTGCAAGCAAGATACTAGTGCCAAAAGCAGAGAAGTAGTAAATGTCTTGTTGATTTTATTTCTGGACACATCGAATCATGGATATACTTTTGCTTTGTCCGGTTGTATTTTTGTACAACCTACTGCCTACAGTTAAAATTTAATACTGTATATTTATGCAAGCAAATGACGGACAAAAGAAACTTTCTGTTGCAAAATGTATCATAATATTAACATATAAAATCATTATCAAATGCAAATTGTTCCATCGTTATTGTCTCAAACATGAGTTTGATTACCACAAACAACAGCACCCAAACGCACCCCTTTAACACTTTGGATCAAAAACAACAAAATGCACATGTACCTTGCATGTAAGAGTACAAGCTACGCGCATGCACGGTATAAAACCACCCCACAGTGCCGAGCAGATCGCACTTCAACAGAAAAAACACTTAACAATGCCAAGGTTAAGTCCAGAAGAGCGAGAGAGGGCCATCAGAATGCTGCAAATGGGCGCCACTGCGGATGACGTTGCAAGAACGTTCCACTGTTCTGTCGTTATCGTCAGGAACCTTCGTTGGCGTTATCAACAGACTGGCCAGACCTCAGACAGACCCAGGACAGGCAGGCCAAGGATGACAACTGCGCAGGAAGATCGCCACCTGAGGCTAATGCAACTGAAAAACCGTTTCCTAACGGTGACGTCATCAGCGGTAACGGCTCTCGGTCCCCAGTCAGTCGACGGACGGTAGCAAGAAGACTACGTGCCCATGGTATCAGGGCTTACCGACCGTACCGAGGAACGCTGGTGACTGACAGACATATCGTCATCTGAGGGTGCAAAGGGCGACAAAAGTTAGACGTTGGCATTATGGTATGGTGCGGAATTTGCGGTGACTAAAAGACAGAATTAGTGGTCATCAACGGTAACATGATCTGCCAGCGATACACTGGCCAGCTTCTTCGACCGGCAGTTCTGCCATTCCTTCAACAACGACAGGGGATATGGTTCCAACAGGACAAACTTCTTTCACATCAACAACGTTAACTTCCTTCCATGGCCTGCACGCTCTCCTTACATGTCGCCCATCGAGCACTTGTGGAATCACGTCGATCGGCAGCAGATTCGACGGGGACAGAACTCACCAGTCACAGTTCAATAAATGTCTCAAGCACTTGTATGGAGGCGTGTACCAGCTGACGTTATCAGACGCCTCGCCACTTCAATGAGAAGACGCATGTTTACGTGTATTCAAGCCAGAGGTGGACATACTCGCTATTCTACCATGACTTCAGTAAATACTGGATTGTGAATGGTTAATCAAAGTCATTCAGAGGTATATAATCACGTTATATTCCTCTGATTTTCCCACACTTTAAGTATTTGTTTAAAATCTGAATAACACAGTTATGGTAGAATGAAGATAAACGTATTGTGTTGGGAAATCAGAGGTGTATAACGAAATTATAATAGCTCTAAATTTTGTTATTTAGAGCTATTATAATTTCGTTATACACCTCTGATTTTCAAACACAGTATGTTTATCTCCTAATTAGCGACTTCAGATCACAGATTGGTGTGTTTCACGCTTGAACCTTCAGACAGTGAAATCACTATTTTGACCCCATGTCGACCAACATGTGTTTAATAAGTCAAGGTCTCTGTTAAAGCTGAAATGTTTGTACTGAACATGTGCCTATGTCATTGCTTATCAAATTACAACACTCTGTTCTGGTAAGAAATCAAATTGTACCAGGGGATGTTTCATTTGCTCGTCAGTTTGCTGTAAGTCACGGGGTGCTATGCCCAAAGAGGTTTCGTGCTGTTATTACTCAAACTGGATATATCTATTCTACTTCATGGAAAATGCTGCTGACATATTGCTAGGTGCGGTGTTTAACACCAATCAACTGAAATATTTTCAACAGTCATTGTACGTCGCTTCCATCAGCTGGTTACTCAACACTGCTTCGTTTAGTATTACGCCGCACTCAGCATATTCCAGTTAGATGGTCCAGCGATCTGTAAATAATCGAGTCTCGGCCAGACAATCCAGTGATCAACAGCATGAGCATCGATCTGTGCAATTTGAAACCTGACCACCTCATCACCTTAGTCGTCTCTTGCGGCAGGCATGGGTTGCTGAAGATCAATATTCTAACGCGGATGATCACGGGTCTCTTAGTCAGAACACACAACTATTCGGCGCAGACAGATACATGTTAAGACATTAAGCAATCGGCAGTTGGGAAAGGGAACCCTCCCCTAGCAGCCCTAGGTTCCGACTCACCAGGCTCTGAACATTTTGTAACGATCATTCTCCAGTCTCCAGCTGTAGCTGTTGCATTACAAGTGTCATGTCCACTCTTCATTTTGCAATTGACAAAATCAGGGATTTGAAGACAACCTCCTGCACTCATGTCGTGAATTGCAGTAATTAATACTCGACTATTGGCTAGATATATACCCCACATTTTATTTTGATAGGGGTAGGATTGACAGTTTCCTTCAATAAATGACCATTTCTAATGCAGGCCGTTTGTAGTCAGGTAGGTAGTGGAAGTTAAAAGGGCCATGTACACACAAAACACCTGAACTTCAGCTCAGTACGCTGTTGATCCGTGAAGATCCGGTGTAGAACACGTCATCGATTCCCAGTTGCGCATACCGATGTTCATGCTTTTGGTGACTGGATTGTCTGGTCCAGGCTCGATTATTTACAGATCGCCACCATATATCTGGAATACTGCGGCGTAAACCTAAACTCACTCAACCATTTCGTTGGGGCAGTACCGCTCCATTAGGCAACCATAGAGTAACGTAAATCACAGGATGACAGGTCAACCGAAATGTGACGTAAATTACAGGGTAACAGGTCAACCGACGTGTGACGTAAATCACAGGGTAACAGGTCAAAGGACGTGTGACATTAAATACAGGGTAACATGTCAACCAACGTGTGACGTACATTACAGGGTAACAGGTCAAACGACGTGTGACATTAAATACAGGGTAACATGTCAACCAACGTGTGACGTAAATTACAGGGTAACAGGTCATCCGAAGTATGACGTAACTCACATGCTAGCATGAGATATCCCAGTTGTTTTGTACCTTACAATTTAAAACTGGTCAGCCGAAGTATGACGTAAATCACAGGGTAACAGGTCAACCGACGTGTGACATCAAATACAGGGTAACATGTCAACCAACGTGTGACGTAAATAACAGGGTAACAGGTTAACCGATGTGTGACATAAATAACAGGGTAACAGGTCAACCGAAGTGTGACGTAAATCACGGGCTAACAGGTCAACCGACTTGTTACGTAAGTCACAGGGTGACAGGTCAAACGACTTGTGACGTTAAATACAAGGTAACAGGTCAACCGAAGTGTGACGTAAATTGCAGAGTAACAAGTCAACCGACGCGTGATGTAAACTACAGGGAAACAGGTCAAACGACGTGTGACGTTAAATACAAGGTAACAGGTCAACCGAAGTGTGACGTAAATTGCAGAGTAACAGGTCAACCGAAGTATGACGTAACTCACATGCTAGCATGAGATAACCCAATTGTTATGTACTTTACAATCTAAAACTGGTCAGCCGAAGTATGACGTAAATCACAGGCTGACGGGTCAACCGAAGTGTGACGTAAATTACAGGGTAACAGGTCAACCGACGTGTGACATTAAATACCGGATAACAGGTCAACCAACGTGTGACGTAAATTACAGGGTAACAGGTTAACCGATGTGTGACATAAATAACAGGGTAACAGGTCAACCGACTTGTAACATAAGTTACAGCGTAACAGGTCAACCGACTTGTGACGTAAATCACAGGCTAACAGGTGAAACGACGTGTGACATTAAATACAGGGTAACATGTCAACCAACGTGTGACGTAAATTACAGGCTAACAGGTTAACCAAAGTGTGACGTAAATCACAGGCTAACAGGTTCACCAAAGTGTGACGTAAATTACATGGTAACAGGTCAACCAAAGCGATTAGGTGCCTGACTCTGAGGGTGCGAGTTCGAATCCCGGATGGGACTCAACCAAAAAATAAGTACTAGAATCTGTACTTTACTAAGAAAGTGAAATCCCAGATATGACATATGTTGCATTTGTTCACTTTCTAAATGGCATCGTGTAATCATTGTATGCTTGTGGTCAGGATCAAGTGTTTTTGCTTATAAATATCACAGTTATAACATGCGTTTATTCATGTGATCATGATGAAGTGATATTGCGTGTAAATGTCAAAATAACAACACGAGTTTATTATTGTGATCACAGTTATAAGAACTGGATAAGCTTAGAAATCTGAAGTATCTACAGAGATGTTTGTTTCTTCCAGTGACATATACTGCCTTACTTATTGTACAGGGTCAGACAGTGTCTCGGGGGCTTATCGTATGTAGGTCGTGCACACACCACGACGGGGACACCAGCCAGTAGCCATCCTCACTGATAGATGGCCGTCCAGAATGCTGGCAAAGATACTCATAATAGTATCTTCTCGTCAAATTGAAACTGTATGTATCAAACATATCCACCTGTCACACATAATATGTGATGTTACAGATGTTTGTTGACCATCATGTATTGCACAACAACTGCCTTGGACTTCGCTCTGACGTCTCACGTGATATGTGGTTATCACAACACCTTGTGATTCAGTGTTCCAGGGACATTAGTGACACTTCAGAAGAGCTGTCTCTGTGTCAAAACACACGTGAGGTTCATACAATGACAGCTTTCAGACATATCCACAAATGGATGACAGTCGTATTCTCCATTGGCATCCTAGATCCTGTTTGTCCTTGACATTGAAGGCATTGTCTATTCGTGTTTGTCTTTGTCATGTGATGAAGGGGCAAGCGTACACACTGCACAATACAGAAGCTGCCCTCAATAAATCTTTCTTGTCTAATAAACTGCCCCTGATCACACGCTGAATGTATATGCTGGTGAACTACAGAGCGGGGCACTATTTTTAACGTTTGGTGGGTGGCGGCCGGGGTAGGCTTGTGGCTTCAACGTTCGTTTGCCAGGGTTTGATTCTCAACACTAATGTGGTTCGTTGTCTATTTTCTGTGTGCTCGTCCTATAGATGGTGAAATAATATTACACTGCAGAAAAAAACATGTGAAACCTATTAAGCTATTAGTAACGTGAGGTTATTCTATTTCAACCAGTCTAATTTTCTGAATGGTGGAGTGGAGAGAAGCGGTATCTGATACAAGCTTGGTATCAAGACCACGTGACATTGGTCACGTCCGCCATCGCGCACGCCTTCTTCAAGCCAAAAGGGTATCTGGCCATATAACTCCCATACATATAAGACAATATTGCCCTGACATACATATAAGGCCATATTACCATAATATACGTATGAGACCCTGACATACATATAAGGCCATATTACCTTAATATACGTATGAGACCCTGACATACATATAAGGCCATATTTCCTTAATATACGTATGAGACCCTGACATATATATAAGGCCATATTACCTTAATATACGTATGAGACCCTGACATACATATAAGGCCATATTACCTTAATATACGTATGAGACCCTGACATACATATAAGGCCATATTACCTTAATATACGTATGAGACCCTGACATACATATAAGGCCATATTACCTTGATATACGTATGAGACCCTGACATATATATAAGGCCATATTACCTTGATATACGTATGAGACCCTGACATATATATAAGGCCATATTACCTTAATATACGTATGAGACCCTGACATAAATATAAGGCCATATTACCTTAATATACGTATGAGACTATATTATCCTGATATACATATAGGGCCATATTACTCTCCTATACACAGGTGAAGGCACACTGGTTCGGGTCCCGAGGTGGGCACATTCGACTTGTATCCTTGGACAAGATTTTTAGATCCAGATTGCCTCAGTTCACCCAGCTGTTAAACGGGTACCTGTGAGGAGTGCTGGCATGTGTGAGTGTTAAGCTCGTTGCGCCGAACAGACAGCATGGCTGTATGATCACCAGGAGTTCAAAAGTATCGGACAGTACAATAGTGTACTGTGACCGGGGATAGACACGTACTTAGAACCGTGAGCAGACAATGCGCCTGGATATGTGCGCCTTGTGAGCTGACTACTACTATTCCTATACATATAAGGCCATATTACATTCATATACTCATAGGGTCATATTACTCTTATATACATATAGGGCAATATTATTCTCATATACACATAAGGCCATTATGCGGGCGTTAACTATGATTTGCCTCCTTTGTTTGGCGAACACCCATATCTTCCCTCGTGGAATCTGTACAGTTAGAAATGTGACTGAGAAGGTGACTAGGTCTGTAATTCAACTTATGGAACGAATAATACTGTTAGGTTGTTAGCTATACACCTGTTGTATGTATTGCTCTACTTCTGATGACAAGATTTAATAAATTTGATTACACACAAAGCGTCTTCTTTCACATACCTTAAACATATGTCTTGAGGTCTTTGGCATTCTAGAAGTTGGGTAGATTCTAATGTCGTTGTCAAGCAAGTGATACATGGGAAGTAATTTGGGGGTGTTTGGAGAACATATGAGGGATGGGGCGAGAATGAGTTGTTTATGTAATAGATAAGGTCTATGTAGGTAGATGGAAGCCAGCAGAAGATGTACATGGTTGTATAAGCAAGGCATGTTGACTGGAAGCCAGCAGAAGATGTACATGGTTGTATAAGCAAGGCATGTTGACTGGAAGCCAGTAGGGAGTGGTGTACATAGATGTTTGCATTGATATGATATGATACTGTTGGGAAGCCAGTGGAGTTGTGATGTACAGTAACTGGGCTGGGTTACATGGAAATTAATTGAACAGGCCCTGGGGATGAAATATCCTTCGCAGAATGTGCCATATTTGATATTTCACTTTCTTAGTAATGTACAAATTCTAGTACTTTTTTCGATTGAGTCCCATCCGGGATTCGAACCCGCACCCTCAGAGTCAGGCACCTAATTGCCAGCACACAAAGTCAGCCGCCTAGCCCGCTCAGCCACCGCGACTTCCACATCCTTTCTATAGACAACTTCAAGTAGTTTTTGGGTTTTGAAGTCAGTCTTGTTTCTTTCGATGAGCTTGGGTGTTCCGTCTGATGTTGTAGTTTGGATTGGCGTTCAAATGGTCAGCTATGGCGGATTTATACAAACTAAACAAGTTGTATATCCATAAAATAGTCCTCACCCTTCACAGGTGATGAGGTGAAGGATTGTGTAGCAATCCCTTTAGCTTATACGCCCGATGTTCAGATGCCGGACATTGTGCCATTTTATATGTCTTTGTGTGATCCATTAACAAATCTGTAACATCACGTATTAGACACGTGGACTGGGAGGATGACCAGTGTCCTACAAGAACTAAAACTGCCATTTCCGTAGCATGTTCCTCCCTCTCAGTGTGGTGCTGCTATTGATGGTAATTAACAAGCCGTGTGATAATGTCTAGACTAACGACTAGTCTCTGAAATCAACATATTTTACAGAAAACAAAACAGTTCATAATAACAAAAAAAACTAATGAAAAGGAGCCCTGAGACATTCTTCATTTTCAGAAAGTGTGGACATCTAGACTTGCATGGGCTTTCTTGGATACATTTGTTTCAAGGTGTGTATGACAGACTACATAATGTATTGTAGCATCTGCCCTGCCATGCACGTATCCGATGATTCATATTATTCACACACTCCCAGGACACTGAACTGAAACAACTTAATACATTCTCTACAACAACATCAGCATCAAACGGTGTTATGTGACGCTCCTCACTCTCCCCATGTAAACGCTCACTCTTTTCACCACCCATCCCACACAACAATATTAATTTCGTGGCGGATTTTCCTGAAAATGACAAGGTGTTTTTGAAATAATATGCATAAATTGTCAGTCTCTCGTAAAGTGTGGTGTCATAACGATGACATTATATGTGGTGGTGGTGATTTGCGAACCATGTACACGGTGAAGCGGCTTAATCACAGTATATATGGTAATGTGGTTTGATGACAATATATATGATGAGAGCCACAGTCAAGAGTGTAATTATGAATTACATAATTAGCACTAACTGTTAGTTGTTCCTTATTACACAACAAAGTTCGTTCGGACAAAGGCTGGACATCTGCTGTAAACTGTCTGCTTTTGTCGGCGCCCCAAGCTCCCCACTGATCAGCTGTAGCATGGCGGGTTGGGGATTTATGTCGAGGTTGTGTCCTAATGTTGTATAATGGTGATAAAGCAAACTCCACACACTGCGTTGCTCTGTCCTGACTGGTCTAGACTGCTGCGTATCATGTGCATTCATTACGATAGGGACTTTTTCGCTAACTATGTTCGCAGAGAGTTTTAAGTACTTCTTGAAGAAAGGAGAGTTATAAAGGTTGTGAGGTTAAAAGCACTCGCTCATGCACAATATGAAGTCCTCCTAAAACATAATAACGTACTGGTTGGTGTTCATCATGTTTCATAGCGACTACGTTATGTGTGTCACTGCGATGCTGTTTTGACTACTTGTCCATGGTGATTACGTCAGCTCTCGACTCACGTTCCCGAACACACCTCTCTTTGTCCGACAGACAGGAAAAAGAGCTTGTCAGGTGACTTGTTGGCACGATGCCCAAACCGAGTTCAACCTGTCTGGGCCGCGCATGGAGACCTAGATATATATACAAACCGCCCCGCACACAGTATATTCAAATCTTACAGTTTGAAATTTGCAAATTTAAATCGGTAGTGTGTATAATGAATTCTTGAATTCGACACAGAGTAATTGTGCAAGACGGTTATTTGGTTTATGATGCCCGCAAGGGAGCTATTATATATAAGGCCCCTTTGACACATAATTAATGAAATATCCCCGTCTTTAAAAGCTTGACACGAATGAATACTCATTATGTAAGTCGAAAGAAATGCCAAGATGCCATTATTAAAAATGGAAACGACATTTACTTAGCTAATCCCTTTATCAACCACGAATCTTTTCGTTGATCCCATACAACAACACCGCATTTTAAGCGGGAGACATAGACACATTGTTTCAATTGGCATGACACTTCTAAGAGATATTGTTTAAAATCGCACGTGTGAACGTCGCTCCTCACAGCATGCCGCAGCTTTCTACACTTGTCACAGAAATACATGGATAAGTTCAGTTAAATCATAATGTCAATTGTCAAAAGGGTGACTTTCATAAATAATATGAGTCTGTGATATATAACTGTGATATGACTTTGTAATATTTGTAAAGACAATTTTGTAAACAAATGAATTTCATTTCTTATTTGAATGTAAAATTTACCATGATTTGCACTGTAAGTATCTAAAAGCATCACAAAATGACATAGATCATCCTGACTTCCTGAACACATTATCATGTACCAATTTTTCAACAGCAACAAATTGTTCTACTTGTCATGGCGTTCTTTATACTTACGAACTTGACAGACGTTTCCACTATTTTATATTTGTTTATTTTGTATTGTACGTGAGCTTAAAGTATCTTGTTAGGAAATAAACCTTTGATTGATAAGATTCGTACATCATTGCCTGTCATGTTATTAACCCCGTCAACATTGATATGTATTTGTATTGCTGCTCTGCAGGTAATATTTAGCGATGACGCGTCAACCTTTATCACGTAACACACTTTCATCTCGGCATGAAATATTAGATGAGTGCCACGTGAGCTTTGATCACGTGATACTCCCAGCTGCTGCGATCTAAAGAGGAATCTGATTAAACCGTGTTTACCAGTAAAATAAAATTGCACAACAGCGATCTATGTATACGGGTAGCAGCTATTGTTCTCTAAAATGTGCAATGTGACACATTACAGACATGTAAGCATTTATGTAAAAGAAGTAATGCATGACAATAACCATGATTCTATGGCCCAGTATCGACAGAATGTGATCTTGAATTTACGGTATGTCAACAGTAAATCAGGAATCAGGTTAGCTTGATTTGGCCATTGACCAATATTTTGCTGGTACCTCCCAGTGCTATATATGTTGATATTGCTACGGAAGCATGTTTTGTGGATACAAATATAGCTGTAGAATGGATTTTCTTGTCCATTAAACTCATATATCTCTCGTGGGCTAAAGTATATTGTGACAAAAGCATGGGTAATGTTTTTGCATTATATACGGTATATCTTGAGCATGCTCAGACGCGCTGTTTTGATGCACAGAACACCGTCGAACTTTCTACGTTGCCCAATCATAGAGCACACTCATGGTCATGTGACTGAAACAATCAGGCGACTATAAATAAGAGCCGCCATTGTAGAAGCGTCATTTCACAGCTGTTCCACGCAAAGGAAGAATCAGCGAAACCACCAAGTAAGTAATGTGAACTTGTTCATAAAGCGTTCATGTAAGACTTTATTTCACTTTATCGAAGATGAGATGATTTATATGTTTTATGTGGGTTAGATTCGTACCACTGATCAATGAACGATCCTAGGACGGGGTGTTCACATTCAATATGGAATAATTGTGGAAAACCAACAGGAATATTTATCTCAAATTACACCATCCTCCCAGGTTCTGCGTCGATGACCACATTCACGTATGCTACTATGAAGTCTAATTGTATGACCAAGAACCAAACCGTAGATCTATTTGCGTCTATGCCTGGATTACATCCGGGAGGTGGTTGGAGTCCGCCATGATGGATAATAGATCTATTTTCACTCGGAAACTGGGATGGTGTAGCTCAAAGGTCTGCCAATCGTAATTTATGTAATTTGGGGAAGGGATTAAAATTACGGTAACAGTTCCACCCCAGTCAAAAGCCAAAATTACAAACTGGGGACATACATACCTGACCCCATATATATCCCAGTGTTACAGGGGTTTTCGACGATATAGGACAAAAATGTTCTATTTATCTTTATACCATTTTAAGTTTTGATTTTGCTAACCTTGAGTGATAAAGGTATATTCATCTATTTCACAAAAACGTATCAAGTGTTTCCAACAAAATAGCGTTGATGACATCGTATCGGCGAAACTGTAGCCGCTTGCCACATCCGAGTATTTTGTACGTGTTTTCGACCATGAGCCATACTTTTCCCTCCACACTGCGAGAGAGTGTTTTGATCACGTGGCTTCAAGTTTCATACATAAACTGTCACTAGCAGACGACTGATTTCGTTGAATTTTGCTCGCTATTTCTTGTTTTACAAACAATTGATTTTGCATCTAAAGTGGTATCAACGATCGAGGGTAAATAGTATTGATGTTTATTTGCTCTTTACGTAACTCAATTCCTTGATTTCAATTGTCACCAAAACGTCCCATGACAGGAACTGGTCATCCGTTCTACCGATCGCGCACATACTTCCATGGTATAGCTCTAGCAATGCAATCGTCGAAATCACCAGAATGTTGAATTCAGCTTGCTTTGGGATACATTCGATAAACTAGAACAAATTTAAAAAAGAACAATCAGTGAACTTATTTCAGTTTGGGAATATTACACTGGGGAAGGTAGAAATATTCCATGTAGAAAGAGAGGGGATTGGGCCGAACTCTTTACGATTTTAATGAATTTGTCAGCATGTTCATGTTTTTGTTTTTCCATTTCAGGAAGATGCAGATCTTTGTGAAAACCCTCACTGGCAAGACCATCACTCTCGAGGTCGAGCCATCTGACACTATTGAGAATGTGAAGGCCAAGATCCAAGATAAGGAAGGTATTCCTCCAGACCAGCAGAGATTGATCTTTGCTGGCAAGCAGCTTGAAGATGGGCGCACACTTTCTGACTACAACATTCAGAAGGAATCCACACTTCACTTGGTGCTCCGTCTGAGAGGAGGTATGCAGATCTTTGTGAAAACCCTCACTGGCAAGACCATCACTCTCGAGGTCGAGCCTTCTGACACTATTGAGAATGTGAAGGCCAAGATCCAAGATAAGGAAGGTATTCCCCCAGACCAGCAGAGATTGATCTTTGCTGGCAAGCAGCTTGAAGATGGGCGCACACTTTCTGACTACAACATTCAGAAGGAATCCACACTTCACTTGGTGCTCCGTCTGAGAGGAGGTATGCAGATCTTTGTGAAAACCCTCACTGGCAAGACCATCACTCTCGAGGTCGAGCCTTCTGACACTATTGAGAATGTGAAGGCCAAGATCCAAGACAAGGAAGGTATTCCCCCAGACCAGCAGAGATTGATCTTTGCTGGCAAGCAGCTTGAAGATGGGCGCACACTTTCTGACTACAACATTCAGAAGGAATCCACACTTCACTTGGTGCTCCGTCTGAGAGGAGGTATGCAGATCTTTGTGAAAACCCTCACTGGCAAGACCATCACTCTCGAGGTCGAGCCATCTGACACTATTGAGAATGTGAAGGCCAAGATCCAAGATAAGGAAGGTATTCCCCCAGACCAGCAGAGACTGATCTTTGCTGGCAAGCAGCTTGAAGATGGGCGCACACTTTCTGACTACAACATTCAGAAGGAATCCACACTTCACTTGGTGCTCCGTCTGAGAGGAGGTATGCAGATCTTTGTGAAAACCCTCACTGGCAAGACCATCACTCTCGAGGTCGAGCCATCTGACACTATTGAGAATGTGAAGGCCAAGATCCAAGATAAGGAAGGTATTCCCCCAGACCAGCAGAGATTGATCTTTGCTGGCAAGCAGCTTGAAGATGGGCGCACACTTTCTGACTACAACATTCAGAAGGAATCCACACTTCACTTGGTGCTCCGTCTGAGAGGAGGTATGCAGATCTTTGTGAAAACCCTCACTGGCAAGACCATCACCCTTGAGGTCGAGCCATCTGACACTATTGAGAATGTGAAGGCCAAGATCCAAGACAAGGAAGGTATTCCCCCAGACCAGCAGAGATTGATCTTTGCTGGCAAGCAGCTTGAAGATGGGCGCACACTTTCTGACTACAACATTCAGAAGGAATCCACACTTCACTTGGTGCTCCGTCTGAGAGGAGGTATGCAGATCTTTGTGAAAACCCTCACTGGCAAGACCATCACCCTTGAGGTCGAGCCATCTGACACTATTGAGAATGTGAAGGCCAAGATCCAAGACAAGGAAGGTATTCCCCCAGACCAGCAGAGATTGATCTTTGCTGGCAAGCAGCTTGAAGATGGGCGCACACTTTCTGACTACAACATTCAGAAGGAATCCACACTTCACTTGGTGCTCCGTCTGAGAGGAGGTATGCAGATCTTTGTGAAAACCCTCACTGGCAAGACCATCACTCTCGAGGTCGAGCCATCTGACACTATTGAGAATGTGAAGGCCAAGATCCAAGATAAGGAAGGTATTCCCCCAGACCAGCAGAGATTGATCTTTGCTGGCAAGCAGCTTGAAGATGGGCGCACACTTTCTGACTACAACATTCAGAAGGAATCCACACTTCACTTGGTGCTCCGTCTGAGAGGAGGTATGCAGATCTTTGTGAAAACCCTCACTGGCAAGACCATCACTCTCGAGGTCGAGCCTTCTGACACTATTGAGAATGTGAAGGCCAAGATCCAAGATAAGGAAGGTATTCCCCCAGACCAGCAGAGATTGATCTTTGCTGGCAAGCAGCTTGAAGATGGGCGCACACTTTCTGACTACAACATTCAGAAGGAATCCACACTTCACTTGGTGCTCCGTCTGCGAGGAGGGAACTAGGCCTGTAAACAGTAACTTATTGTGATGTCCTAATAAATATTGGATTGATATGTTCCCTGCAATAAATTCACTTGAAGATACTATGTTCTTTTTGTTTTTGTTATCAAATTGTCACTGTATGCACCATGGACAAATATCAAAACCAATCCTTTAGTTTCTGAACTTCACAAATGAGATGCAGATAATACATTTCAGAATGCTTGACAAAGGTTTGTACCAGAACAGTATTCTTCCAGGTGGTCTCTCCCTACATTTCAAACGAAAGCATTACATGTGATCTTTTTTATGGAATTATTTTTGCAGCAAACAGTACACTAAATGAGCCTATGTATTTCACAGGAAAAATATATTTGTGAAAGATGCCAGTTTTATCAGAATCGAACAAGAAAATTATGAAGAAGTTGATTATATATGTAAGTGGAGGTAGCTATGTAATGTGATAGGAAAGGTAACTGATCCTTGTTGTTGCTGGCGATAGAAATAGTGGGGTTTACATTGGTAAGCAGACTCTCCACGGGAGGTCTTGGTATGCCTCTGTATTGGGGATTACAGTGTTATGCATTGATCATGAAGAGCAGACTACTCTTAAATGACTGGACAGTTAATTTTGATAATTCATATGATATGCAGCTGTGTCAAGGAATGATTAGTTTCATGTTAGAGGCATACTTTCACAGCATTCACACACATGCTTCTAATGACTGCTTAAAATTAACAAAATGCACCCACAACATTGTAAATATGCACACAAAACATAAGAATCATGTGTATGCATACACAAGTATTTATTTGTTTTGCAGGGCATGCACTGGGTTTCATAGAAATGATGACACCAAGTCCCAGTTCTTTCAAAGTAATGGGCACCCAGTTACATTAACATGTTTGAAGAAACCTGCCCTGAAGATACAGTCAAGACAACTTGGAAGTTCATTCCAGAAAGAATTTTGTTGAATGATATTGTGAGAGACCTGCACAGAAGGCCATTGTTTGTTTACAGATGGTCTTATCTGAGAATTGAAAAGAACAATTAATACAACTTACGTGGGGCAATCTGTTCCATGAAGTAATTTGGAAGGTGGGATGGGAACTTAATCCACTGTAAATACAATTGATCTGAAATGTGGAAATTAATGTATTTTCCCAGTACAGCATGGACATTCCTCTTTCTTTTACTGCAACGTTGATCTCTGTATTCTAGAACCATGAAGTGAACCCAGAACACACACTCAGTGAGTTTATAGTGGTGGTAATTATTGAATACCTCAAACATTGAATATACTACTTGGCAAAAGTTCAAAATTACCCATGAAATATGTGCACTCACAATTTCAATTTTGGATTAAATATAGAGTTGATACCTGACCACTATGCATGCTTAATATTACAATTGATACAAGAAATGTGATGTAATGATATTCTATGACTGTGTTCATAAGACAGTTAATGGAGCATTGAAACAGACAATATCAAACATTTTTTTATTTGATGTTTACAGGTGGGAAAGAATAATTGGATGAATCAAAGTGTTTCGGAAAATCTTCATAAGAATAACATTTAATGTTTAATGGACTACTAGTGCGATTCTGATAAAACTGCTTAAGGACTGTTCATAATTTATGGCGAGGGGCATTGTGAATGAACCACACACCCCTCTCCAGACCTGGCACAAAACATGATCCATCCCCAGAACAAAATGGGTGAAAACACACACATGCACGCACGCACACTTTGAAAATATCACCACCACCCCTAGTCATGAATTCTGAACAAGGTCTACGGACTAAAGGAAATCTTACCCAGCAACATCATAGCTAATGCTGTGAAAGAAGTCCCAGTTATGCCACTGCTTGTGAAGTTGGAAGTTCTTTTGTTTATTTGTTCTTTAATAACGCACTCAGCAGCTGTCCAACCATGTGGCAGCTGTCCGTAATCAGTGGACGAGTGCTGATGTGCACTGTTGTGACACAATGACATGCATCAGTCAAATCAGCGAGTCTGACCATTTGAACCAGTTGCCCGCCTGTCAACCAGCGTGGGATGCTGATGAACACTGTTGTGACACAATGACATGCATCAGTCAAATCAGGGTGTATGACCATTTGAACCAGTTGCCTGCCTGTCAACCACCGTGGGATGCTGACCGCTTCTAAGCTGGATCTGTGACCAGGATAAATGAGTTTGGCCACACCTGACAAGTGGTTCCATCATTCACACCATAAACCACTGATGTGCCAGGATAAATAACATATTCACTGAACAGTGCATACATAGCCCACAAGTGTGTCTAAATGGTTCCATCAACTTGCCTGTCTGACTCTGAAAACATGTATGATCCCCTAGGTTCATTTAAGATAATACAGAACAAGATAACTCTTCACTGTCCGTTAGGGAATGTGTATTACATCTGATTGAGCGTAAATACATGTAATCTTTTTAGATCAAATAAATACACAAAAACATAATCATAATTACATACAAGTGTACAAAAGAATGAGAATGGAGAACATTAACGGATATTCAGGTACACTGGTACAAAAGTCATTTGGATTTGCACGTCGGTACATTATACCGATGGCCAGGGGGTGAAAGTTCATAACATTCGCGTAAAACATAAGATAATAATCAGTAATAATCTCTTTGGTTTCTTTGTATTGCTACGTGAAAGGGAATCGAACTAACACTGATTACAGAACAGTACGGATTATACACAAGTGTATAGAAAAGTTCAAAAAAGGTTGAGTCAGAGAGGAAAAGATCGGAGTTTCCCCAGGCAATGAAGGTAAGACCAACACTTCATTTAAACGGGATAGTTCTTTTGAGAGAAATATAATTTACTGGCAATTACGATCACAAGATACTTTTAACAACTAACTACTTCGACGACATCCCCACTGATAATGTCAGGATTATTTGCTGGTCGGTTTCATCGAAAATCAACGATTGGTTCTTCTGTTTTGGGCACGTTCCATAAGGTTTTCATTACACCACTTAACAAAAGCATTGATATTTCTTTGTGTGTGCTGATGGCTGTATCACCAGCGAACTTGAATCTAGAACAGGTTGAGAATGTACAGAATCAGTGTACAAAGTCAACCTCGTTCAGGCAATACACATCCTTGTGGCGACGCCGTCAGTGAACAAGTACCTTCCAGCTTGGGATATGTTAGATAGAGATAGTTAGATATAACTAGAGCTACTTTTTAAATTAGCGTAGTTCCGGGAAAGCTACTTTCTCCAACGCAAGATGGTACCGCCAAAGCTACTTAACTGAATAAACACTGTGATCAGTTAACCCTGACAATTACCGATTAATGGGAAAAAACGACCCTTGTGATTTTCTCTTTTTAATGCGATTTGTTTCCTATTAGGATCACACAGCACAGCATCCAAGTGTGTGATGTTTACAATTTTGATGAGAAGTACATCCGCCTCCAACTCACCGCAACCATGACAGATTTCCAGACGGATTGCTGCCAGAGATTCCATCTTTCAACTCTGTGAAGACAATCATGTATAGATAGAGACACAGGACTGTTCCCAGACTGCCTGCTTCCAGACCTGAGATTCATCTTGAGGACAAGTGGACTGAGACAGAAGCTGGCGAGAGATTCCATCATCGGATCAGCAACGACATCCTCCTATTCACCAAAGACATGAACATGAAGATCCTGTGTGGCGCAGATACAATATGTTGTGACGGAACATTCTTTGCTGCACCTCGTCTCTTCGACCAGATATATACAATTCTGACAGCCCCGATGACCTCAAAGTGCGATCATTCATGGATATGTGACTGCTTCGTGGGTGGTGGGTAACCAGCTTTCCCCATTGGTGTGGAACCATTTCGGAAACGAAGGACCAAGGACAAATAACCACCTAGAAGGGATCCATCACAAACTTAATCAGCAAGCCAGAAAGAGTCACCCCAATATTTTTAAAGTCGTTGGACTTTTCCAAAGGGAGCAGCCAGTGAGCGAAGTGTCCTGTGCCCGACTAACAGCCTACCCTTGTGCTCCACAGAGGAAACGCCGCTACCGGCAGATAGACAGTCGTCTGAGATCCCTGAGTCAAGATCTACGCAACCAGGACATAGATGATATGGAATATGTTGACTGTGTATCTAAACTGTTAAAACTGGAGTGATGTGAGGATTTCAATGATGAAATGGCAGTAACTGCTTACAGGAATATTTTTTGTGTAAACTTACATTTTACATGCATATACATTTATTTCATTTACATTGTTTGTAATATATGGCCGAACAAATTAAATATGGTGAATACGGTAACTTACTTTTTTATTGCCATCATTCCCGGTAAAGCTACATCTCCGTAATCACATACCGTGACGCACCCCGTCCTCTATGACCGGTAAAGCTACACCTCCGTAATCACATACCGTGACGCACCCCATCCTCTATGACTGGTAAAGCTACACCTCCGTAATCACATACCGTGACGCACCCCATCCTCTATGACCGGTAAAGCTACATCTCCGTAATCACATACCGTGACGCACCCCATCCTCTATGACCGGTAAAGCTACATCTCCGTAATCACATACCGTGACGCACCCCATCCTCTATGACCGGTAAAGCTACACCTCCGTAATCACATACCGTGACGCACCCCATCCTCTATGACCGGTAAAGCTACATCTCCGCAATCACATACCGTGACGCACCCCATCCTCTATGACCGGTAAAGCTACCCCTACTGTCCTCTTTATAATTAAGAAAGTAGCTTTCCCGGCCCATAATCACAACTAGAGAGGGACGTCTATCTAAATCAATTAGTTTCTTTATCAAAAGATGAGGCTGAATGGTGTGAAAGGCTGAGAAGACGTCTACAAACAAAATCCTTACATAAGCAGCAGGTTTTTCAAGAGATGTTGATGTACACAGTTATATAATGAAAGAGTATCATCCTTCACGTCTGTCCTCGCACTATACGCGAACTGCAAAGAATCTACACGAGTATTGGCATGATTTAGGGGCATCCAAAGTACAATACATACAAAACACGTCATTGCCATGAAGTTAAAGCAACTGATCTAAAGCATATGGATGAAGATTTTATGGATATCAACTTCTTTATATGAGAACACAACGGTTCGGAGTTAATGCTTACTCCTTCATCAGGTGACTGAGAATGGGGTACAGAGCTATATTTATATGTACAGGTAAAACAATAACAAAGTAACAAGTGGAATGACTTAACGAAAGCTGGAAGCCAGTATAAACAAGAGCTGATTGGAACCCGACAGTTATGATAACAATGATAGAAGCCAATGGTAATGCATTACAGATGATGGGATATGTTTACATAACACAGGTAGGGGATTAAGGACGATGTACATGATTGGGGATAAGGATAGAAGCCAATGGTGGATGATGTTTACATAACACATGATTGGGGATTAAGGATGATGTGCACGACTACATGAGGGTTGATGGGCATGTTTACATGGGGGTTGATGATGTACAAACACAAGTAGATAAGGATGTACACGGGTAGATTGGCTATACATGAATTACATAGATAGAGATTAATTTATCAATAAGTCCCAGGCACTTGGTAGGGACACTCCTTGGTCACGGTTGATTGATCCGGAGACAGAAACCAGCAATCAAACGTTGTGTTCTCATATAAAGAAGTTGATATCCATAAAATCTTCATCCTTATGCATTTCACTTCTAAATGCCCTTCAAAGACCTGATCTAAAGCAAATATTAAAGGTCACATGCAACGTAAAACACAACTTTGCAGATTCTTGTACCTTTCGGTATGCATTTACCGAAACAAATCATAAAAAATGCCAATTCAGCCTATAAAGTTGAAAAAAACGCGATGAAAAAAAAGCCCGAGAAATTGGAGTTCAAACGTTTCACTAAATTCCCCCCAGCGCTGGGGGGAAAACTGGTTCCAACAGATGTGCTGCGCTGCGCCCGTGACGCATGCGCAGTTAATAGGTTCGCGGAGCTGGAAACAGTATGTATGCCCAGCGTCTGAGGTTGTGAGCAGTAGTCTAATCTTGGTTGTGTACACAAACAAGTAAATAATCTACTCGTTACGTAAAAAAACTAGTTGATTGTGGTAAGCAGTCTCTGTCACAGAGAAAGCTCAGTGTCTGGTTTATTCACACCTATATGTCTACCTGCCTGTCTGCTAAAGACAACATGCAATACACAGCTTCGATCATTGACCACGTGCAATTTGAACTTAACACCTATCAGACTATACGACATAAAGAAAATAAGTTGATTTATGACTCGTGCACCCGAGTCCCGTGTCTGCCACATTATGTAATTAGGCACGTGTGATACACATGTCATGTTTTTATGTCTGTGGGTTGCAAACATACTACTTTCATTTTTTTCGGATGACTGGATCTGACGGAAACTGGTGCAAACTCTTGTCAGTTTCAAGTCCTGCTTTGTACTTGGACGAATGACAGATTCCAGTAGTTTATCATCTCTACTGAAATGATTTTTGATTGGATCAGGGATACTCTATAACACTCTCTATATAGGCTCCCTGATTGGATCGAGCGCAAATTCGGAGAACATGTATTTTCCAAACCCAACATCTCTACATTCTTCATGGATAATGGCTTCTTTTGGGGTATATGATTTTGTTTGACAACAGTATATGAATCCATACTGAAACGACGCATCAAGTACACAAAAAGAAGTTGTTATCCATACAGAATCTTACTTTCTTGTGACCGGCTATGCTTCTAAAATGCCCATCAAACAGATCATCTTTCTGTACACACAATGAACCCTTAGCATATCAGCAAATGAAACAGCCAATCGGAAGCCGTCGTTACACTTGAGTGCATATCCACCAGCTATGACTGGGTTCGGTCTCCCGAGGGCTTCGTTTCGGGGGAAGTAAGCCCAAGTACAAAATAAGGCACTTTTGAATCGCGATTGTACGCTTATAATTTGTTTATTTCTTTTTTTAAAAGCAGCAATGTATATTGTATGTCATGAATAAGTGATACATATGTTTTAATTATGTTTGATTTTTTGGTTGCATGTGACCTTTAACTGAAGGTTTGTTGTCCTTCTACATGATATGGGTAAGATATGAGTTTCCAAGAGAGCCGATCATTTTTTACAGAAACTTGATGACTTATTGTGCTTTAAGGTGGAGAAGTGAACGTTGTTTGTTCTGTCTGAACCACCAGTCTTCACAGCCATCGCCTGAATACCGGACATAACATAACAAATACAAAACTACACATATATCTGAAAGAAACTCAAGATTTATGTTAACCGTCTTAGCATCTACACCGAAACCTCGTAATGATTGCGAAAAAGAAGTCGACCATCCATAAAACTTGGAATTACTTTACATCTTTACAAGTTCTAAAATGCCCCTCAAAGAAGTTATTTTATATGGATAGAGTCTAATTGATTCCGAGTGAGAACAGAACCCCCGATTAAACATCTTCTGAACATTATGGTTTAACGAAACACATATTTAGCCAATGACACATCAGCAATTCGTTGTGTGCGTCTGAGGATTCGTGACTTCCGTTTCCGTATCAAGGCGGGCTTTATCTTTTCACGCCGGGTTTTCAAGCTTGATAAATAAGACGAAATAATGTCTCGACGACGAAGAGCATCATACAGCGATGACGATGATGATGGTACGTTGATATTGCAAGCCACATGATATAATTATGGGTTTATGTTATTTAGTCTTTAAAAGAAAAGTAATGAATTATTGCTTTTTCCAAACATCTACTTTCTTCTCCTGCAGACTAGTTGACTGAGATACATGTTACAAATATAAATGCTAAAGGGCACACCTCGTTCAAGGGACTCTCAGTAATCTGTTTAGGAAGCTGGTCAGTTCATAAACGTTTATTGTTTACAAGTTGCAATTGGGTGAGATCAGCGACCTTTGATTCTTTTCTGATCTATAGTATCGCTATATTTTCATAATTTACTTGACGTGCCCTAGGCTATTGGTACACATACAGAACCAGAAATAAACTTGCGTAACTTTGCTGAGTCAATGTGAACAAGTAATTTGCTCGTTTGTTGCTACAATTTCAATATTTCAATATTTTTCAATATATATAACTCTGCAACCTACTGTTTGTCCCCGTCTTACGTTTGCGATCGTTATGTGTTTTTCGATATGCTATTAGGATTCGATAGTGCACAGGTTATCAGCATGTTAACAAGGTGATCCCTGCTATCGTTGTGACATAAGTACACAGTAAATCAAGGTTTCATTCATCAGCAACAGTAAGAAAAACAACAAACGATTAATTTAACTTGGGGATCATTAATGCAATTTATACCTCATATTCAAATGCATAGAAATCATAAATCTCTTCAGTGAAAATATTGTTAATGTTTCCCCTGCTCAGTTTACATACTACCTTACAAGATATTGTTCCTGGTCTTGTGGCCATGCTGACACATATATTTTTAGCATGCCAAAATTGCAAAACTGATTACATTAAATTGGCAATGAGTTACCAAATATATTTTTAAACAGACACTAGTGCCATTTGAAATATTTTGTTTACAGAAGGTTAACGACACAAGAAAGGCCAGTTATGGGCAATGTAATCATGAGGCTCTATATAATGCGCAGAAGGCTGTAGCTGGACAGGGAATGCTGGAACTTTCCATACCATATGCTACTCTACATGATGAATTAGGTTTTCATGTATGATGTTTAGCAATTCAGAAATGTTTATTGTGTTTGGACATATGATTTGGACAGTTAACATATTTTCATGATTATCATTTTTCTTGGATAACCTTGCCTGTAATTATTTACAATTCAGGAAAATGAACTAATCATTTCTGCATGATGAAATGTGCTTATCATAAATATTAGTAATATACATCTCGTGAGCATGCAGATGTGGATGTTTTCCACATAAATTATAAATGTAAAGGTCACATGCAACGTAAAACACAGCTTTGCAGATTCTGATACCTTTCGGTATGCTCTTACTGAAACAAATCATCAAAAATGCCAATTCACCCTGTAAAGTAAAAAAATGCGATGGCAAAAAGCCTGCAAAATCAGGCTGGGGGAAAAAGTGGTTTCAAAAGCTATGCTGCACTGCGCTCATAACACATGCACAGTGAATAGGTTCATAGTGCTTGAAACAGTATGCCTGCCCAGAGTATGAGTTCGTGAGCACTAGTTTAGTCTTGATGGTTGTATGCACAAACAAGTAAATAATCAACTCGTGACATAAAAATTAACATGTTGATTGTGATAAGCAGATTCTGTCACAGAGAAAACTCAATGTGTGGTTTATGGACACCTATGTGTCTCCCTGCCTGTCTGCTAATGACAATATGCAGTGCACAACATCAATCACTGACCACATGCAATTTGAAATTAGCACCTACTGGGCTTATATGCCATAAACAAAGAGCCGGCTGAACGTATCGGCAAATGAACCATTGGCCAATGAAAGGGCTTCCTTACACTTGATTGCACACCCACTTGACTGGGTTTAGTATCGTGGCTGCTTCGTTTCAAGGGAAGTTAACCCAAGCACAAAATAATGCACTTTTGATTTGCAATTATACACATATACTTTTGTTTATTTGTTTTTCAAATCAGCAATACATTTTATGTATCACGAATAAGTGATAACCATGTTTTAATTATTATTGATTTTTTGGTTGCCTGTGACCTTTAAGTTGAATACAAGTATGATGCAAAAGTAAGAAACCTGTCAACTTTGATTATCTTGTCAGGTCCGTCCCGAAAAAGGAGACGTCAATCAGATGTAGTGGACATTGAGGACCGTCTGGAATCTCTTATCACAAGAGTAGGAGAAAAGGTATTTGTTGCCTTGTGCAGAGGCTTTTTGGTAAGAATGGTAATGTCTTGCTGAAACTCTACACCAGGAAGACGCATATTAACTGGTTTGAATTGATTCGGTATTAATACCGTTCTCTACAATACAATTCTGAGGCAGACACCAGTGCATTAGGCATGATGGGAGGAACAACAAAGACACTATTACCCTTATATGCTACTGTGTTATCGTGTTAATCATAGTGACAGTGAGTGATAACTCACTCTTTGCAGTCCATTGTATGCTTGTGTTCTGGATCAGTAGAGCCACACTAGATCATTTTACATGATACTGGATTTTTGATTGTAGATGATTCGATTGACGGTAAACCACTAGAGTGCCTTAGCATTAACTCCTACCTGTCAGTTTAAGAATAAGATGGATTACAAAAAAACATTTCAATGGAGAATCAGATCTGAATTAATCAGCAGTTATTTTTGTGAATATTACAGAGTACATCATCTCTGGAGAGCAATTTGGAGGGACTAGCCAGTGTGTTGGAAGCAGATCTGCCCAACTACAAACAAAAGATACTGAGAATCCTCTGTGAATGGTAGGGAAATTGTCACAGTGTGTGTCATCTGTTCTCAAGTGCTTTATAGTATCAACTGGAAGTCAGTGATTCTCATGCCTTTCATATGAGTCAGTAATATTGTGGAAAATTTAACATGTTGCTTTGAAACAGTTACTTGATGCACAATGATTGTGGATTTTCTTGTCATCTGATGGTCCACAATGTATTAACTGTGCTTTTGATAGGTGTTCATTGACCCATGCTTGTTGTAAGAGGCAACTAACAGGATTGGGTGATCGGGCTTACTGTCTTGGTTGACATGCCAGCATATTGATCACTGGATTTTCTGGTCCGGACTAGACTATTTGCAGACTGCCACCAGATAGCATGAACATTGCTGAGTGTGGTGTTAGACCAAACCCACCAACCAAACAGATACTGGACTCATCCTGAATAATGCCTTTGTACAGACAGTTCCCATCCCATTCTTATGACTTTTCCCAAACTTGTCCATGTTTGACCTGTGTGATAAATGCACCACTTTTGCTTTTCTCACATGTAATGGCATCAAACGTAGTGTTTGATTATAAGTTTCAAGCAGTGTAACACCTCCACCATACACTGCATTCAGGGTGCTTCAGATGGGCTCTTCCTGTAGGAACTAGTACAGATGTATCATGCATATTTCAGTGTTGTTGGAATGCCGGAGAAACTATCTGTCTACACAACATTGATTGGTTTGTTAAACGCCAAAAATTACAACTGTGGAGGAGAGGTTAGTATTATACAGAAGAACCACCAGGTTCAATTTGTAGTGTCATGGTAGTTTATGGTTCTGAATGCCAAGAATTCAATAAATACAATGAGAATCAAGACATTTGAGGTTGAAGTAAGAAGCTATGTCCTGATGAACCCAAAATCTGTCACCTTGCAGGAATTGATTGTACAGCTCAAATTAACACAGTTATTTATTCAGTAAAAATTGGTAAATCTTTAGGACTAATGACGCTCCTTTTGATATTATATTTTCTTCCTTTACTTCTTTCAATTTTGAGGTATTCATGTCTTAATGTTAATGTGAAGTATTGTAGCTACTGCTCCTGATTAGTTGGAACAAATACCTCTGAACCCAGAATTGAAACTATGTCCTATAATTACTTTTACTACACTGTAAATCTCTTTAAGTTCTCAGGTACCTTGGAACAAGGATGTGTTGACATTGACTCTTATTTTATATTTCAGTTCATAGAAATGTTAGTGCGCAACTTGAAAGAAGCTCTTAAAACAGCTGAGTTTGAAAATGCACGCATGATTGTGAGTAGGTTTAATTTTCAACCCAAACATGATTTTCCTACCACGAGAATGTGACAGTAATCTGTTGTTGATGCTGATCAGATTTGTTCATCTGTGTTTCACAAAGATTACTGCATTCTGATGGACCAAACAACTGTCTGACAACTTAGACACATTGGGAATTGCCTGATAGTGATAGTTGTTTGTTTGAGGTCCAATCAATGCAAATAGTTATATTATCAATGCACACGCACGGACGCACACAGTGCGAGTCAATTGTTTCGTGTGTCAACTTATGAATAAGACATCTAAATGGTTCAAAAGCATATTCTTTCATTACATATCATTGTAAAAGCAGTACAGCTGGAATTTGACAGGTGCAACTAGGTTTATATTTTAGGTTGAACATCTTTTAATTTGAGCCCTGCCTTATATCTGACTATTGTAAGACTGGTTCATCCAACTCATGTCTGTTTTCAAAGGTGTGTTTCCTGTCCGACTTAGTCAACTGTCATGTGCTGGTGTCAGGATCTCTGCTGCAGATGTTTGACAACTTCATCGAAGTGACACTTGAGGACAACATTCCACAGGTAGAACAGTGAACATTGTAAGTTGTTCACTGGTCCCTCAGGAACCATGGGTTGAGGTACCCTCATGACCAGTGAACAATGTATTTATCTTATCCTTTGAACTGTTTGAAGCATGAGTATTGGAACATAACTTCAGCCAACTTGTGTGAATCAAACAATTCAAATCTTGCGTCTTGTTTTTTCCAGTAGGTATTGTCTTAGTATAGTTGCCGTGATGTAATTCCCTTTGTAATATTCACGGGGACTACATTTGAACGTTTTGTCAAAATTTATTTATTCGAATGTGAGGCAAATTTTTTCATAGTTATCACTATATTTGGTGGACGACACTAGAGAAACTGATTTAGAGTTATCTCCCTTCCATCAATTTGCTTTCGTAAAACATCAGTAATTTCCATGCATCATGCATTATGCAATGTTATTCGAGATAAAAAAGTACAACCACAAAGTACCTAATGAGTTGCCATTGGCAACGAGGTGCATTTCGGTGCACATTGCTTGTAAGCAGGAAGAGCGCTGAGCCAATCAGAAAGCATTATTTATGTGTGAAGTAAGATAAATTGAATTGACACATACCACTGACTGTCTATTTAAATATTCGCTCACCAATATTCCAGCTACATGACAAAATCCTGTGTCTGTCTTGATGAAATACGTTTAATTCATTTGTTTGGATCACGAGAATCAGCATACACATTTCTTATTGCTTGGCACACAATCCTAGCTATCTGAAGAGGTATGCTTTATTAAAAGGCATATTCATCATTTATTGTTTATGTCATGAGTTAAATTTTAGTAACATATGCCATATTTGGGATTTCACTTTCTTAGTAAAGTACAAATTCTAGTACTTTTTGGGTTGAGTCGCATCCGGGATTCGAACCCGCACCCTCAGAGTCAGGCACCTAATCACCAGCAAACAAAGTAAGCCACCTAGCCTGCTCAGCCCCCGCGAAAAAAATGAAAATGAAAGTTGGACAACAGGAAGTCTAGACTGTACCCCTCTGATAAGTGTAAATTGGCACGGCTCCCACGGCCGAAAGCTATGATTACATGATACCATTTAGAAAGTGGCCAAATGCAACATATGTCATATTTGGGATTTCACTTACTGGAAGTCACGGTGGCTGAGCGGGCTAGGTGGCTGACTTTGTGTGCTGGCGATTAGGTGCCTGACTCTGAGTCTGAGGGTGCGGGTTGGAATCTCAGATGAGACTCAACCCAAAAAGTACTAGAATTTGTACTTTACTAAGAAAGTGAAATCCCAGATATGACATATGTTGCATTTTCCACTTTCTAAATGGCATTGTGTAATCATAGATTTTAGTTATCAGTTATTGTTATGAAAATATGTATATCACTGAATGACTGCACTTTTTCTGATTCTTGGTCATGCTAGTTGCGTACACACTCATGCCCTTTCAGGTACGATCTGACTGGTATGTGTACTGTGTTCTGACGGCCTTGCCATGGGTAAGTTGTCTGAGTCTTTGTGTGAAATATTCCAAGCCCATTGTATGATTGAATGAATCAATCGTTTATGTAGTATTTGAAATTGAGCACGAATGCCAACTAAGGTCACATGCAACGAAAAACACAACTTTTCTGATTCTGATTTCTTTTGGTATGGACGTACAGTAACAAATGAATAAAATTGCAAATTCAACTCATAAAGTTGAAAAAGAACGACATTACAAGAAATTCACAACATCACAGTTCAAATGATTCACAAATTTTCCCCCAGCACTGGGGAAAAAGCCTTTTCAACAGCTGTGCTGAGCCAACAGCACAGTGATTAGGTTTGCGCAGCTTGAATGTGGGAAGGCATTTCAGAAAAAAACACATTAAGTGATGCGTGCAAGGACTGTCGCTGCAGTCGAAGTTGGAGAACGAGAGATGTTTCATGTGATTACAAGCATCTTGGGTCTGCAATAATAAAACTGGTTCACTCTCACTTAGTCAGTTCACTCTCACTTAACCAGAGTCTAACCAAAAACGTCTTGTTAAAACAACATTGCACTATGGCCAGGTGAGAGATGCGAGCCAGGTAATTAGCATTAGCCGCTGAAGCGTGAACTTTTGTTTATGGGCTATAGTCTATATCTACAATGCGGTACAATTTAAGATGTATGTAAGTTTGTGTGTGTTTCTTTGTAATATTAAAACTTGGTTTAAATCATACTTATTTCTGACACATTGTCCTGAAACTGGATGGGCAAATATGCTAGTGAGCTTATATTAATTCCTCTCCAGACAAAATAACATTTATGCGACTTGCATTCATAACATCTTTACAAGAGGGCATGATATCATAAATAACACAAAGAATACAATATGCATGAATATAAACATCCATTCAGCAAACATACTTTTAGTTATATACAAAGAGCCAGATGAAAACGTAAGATTGATTAATGTTCTTAAAGGGGTCACACAGAAGAACCTCAATGTTATATCCATGTTTTAAATAAAATAAAAGGTTTTTTATGGTATCATAATTAAGACATACTTTAACTTTTCAGCCCAATTTGTGTCTTTTTGAAACCAGAGGCCTAAATTTTCATAACTGGAATAATAATTATTATTTTTCTAGTTAAAATCATGTCAGCCATGTCAAAGGTGTAGTGTTAGTAGCATACTGCAGGAGCCATGTTGTAAGGGTAGTGTTGAGTACTGTGGTAGCCATGTTGTAAGGGTAGAGTTGAGTACTGTGGTAGCCATGATGTAAGGGTAGTTTTGAGTACTGCAGTAGCCATGATGTAAGGGTAGTGTTGAGTACTGCAGTAGCCATGATGTTAGGGTAATGTCAGTAGCCATGTAAGGGTAGAGTTGAGTACTGTGGTAGCCATGATGTAAGGGTAGTGTTGAGTACTGCAGTAGCCATGATGTAAGGGTAGTGTTGAGTACTGCAGGAGCCATGTTGTAAGGGTAGTGTTGAGTACTGTGGTAGCCATGATGTAAGGATAGTGTTGAGTACTGTGGTAGCCATGATGTAAGGGTAGTGTTGAGTACTGCAGTAGCCATGATGTAATGGTAGTGTTGAGTACTGTGATAGCCATGAGGTATGGGTAGTGTTGAGTACTGCAGTAGCCATGATGTAAGGGTAGTGTTGAGTACTGTGGTAGCCATGATGTTAGGGTAATGTCAGTAGCCATGTAAGGGTAGAGTTGAGTACTGTGGTAGCCATGATGTAAGGGTAGTGTTGAGTACTGCAGTAGCCATGATGTAAGGGTAGTGTTGAGTACTGTGGTAGCCATGTTGTAAGAGTAGTGTTGAGTACTGTGGTAGCCATGATGTTAGGGTAATGTCAGTAGCCATGTAAGGGTAGAGTTGAGTACTGTGGTAGCCATGATGTAAGGGTAGTGTTGAGTACTGCAGTAGCCATGATGTAAGGGTAGTGTTGAGTACTGTGGTAGCCATGTTGTAAGAGTAGTGTTGAGTACTGTGGTAGCCATGATGTAAGGATAGTGTTGAGTACTGTGGTAGCCATGATGTAAGGGTAGTGTTGAGTACTGCAGTAGCCATGATGTAAGGGTAGTGTTGAGTACTGCAGGAGCCATGTTGTAAGGGTAGTGTTGAGTACTGTGGTAGCCATGTTGTAAGAGTAGTGTTGAGTACTGTGGTAGCCATGATGTAAGGATAGTGTTGAGTACTGTGGTAGCCATGATGTAAGGGTAGTGTTGAGTACTGCAGTAGCCATGATGTAATGGTAGTGTTGAGTACTGTGATAGCCATGAGGTATGGGTAGTGTTGAGTACTGCAGTAGCCATGATGTAAGGGTAGTGTTGAGTACTGTGGTAGCCATGATGTTAGGGTAATGTCAGTAGCCATGTAAGGGTAGAGTTGAGTACTGTGGTAGCCATGATGTAAGGGTAGTGTTGAGTACTGCAGTAGCCATGATGTAAGGGTAGTGTTGAGTACTGTGGTAGCCATGTTGTAAGAGTAGTGTTGAGTACTGTGGTAGCCATGATGTAAGGATAGTGTTGAGTACTGTGGTAGCCATGATGTAAGGGTAGTGTTGAGTACTGCAGTAGCCATGATGTAAGGGTAGTGTTGAGTACTGCAGGAGCCATGTTGTAAGGGTAGTGTTGAGTACTGTGGTAGCCATGTTGTAAGAGTAGTGTTGAGTACTGTGGTAGCCATGATGTAAGGATAGTGTTGAGTACTGTGGTAGCCATGATGTAAGGGTAGTGTTGAGTACTGCAGTAGCCATGATGTAATGGTAGTGTTGAGTACTGTGATAGCCATGAGGTATGGGTAGTGTTGAGTACTGCAGTAGCCATGATGTAAGGGTAGTGTTGAGTACTGCAGTAACCATGATGTTAGGGTAATGTCAGTAGCCATGCAGTGGCAATGTTGAGTAGCCACGTTGCCGGGACGGTGATCACTGACTGCCATGTTGTGTGTGTTGCAGGTGGGACAGGAACTGTATGAGAAGAAGGAGAATGAACTCAGCAAGCTGCTGGCCACAGTGGACAACTACATCAGGTATGATCAGGGGATCTCTCTGTTTTCTGTCACTAAGGGCAAGGCCTGCTTTAAAATGTTAGAGGCTTAATAAGTTTATGTATTGAATATAACTATTTTCATACTTTGAAGACCAAAATCTTTTCTCTACATGCATTCAACTTCACAAAGTGGTATTGTGTGGATTCTTCCAATACCACAGACTGAGTGTTGAGACTTTGTCATGGACTTTGTGAGTTTCTTCTAGCAAACGGCAGCACATCCATGTGCCAGCACTGAGAGTATGGGCTACTGATGACCCTCACCCACAGGAAGAGGTGAGTTTACACACTAGCACTGTATAGCTGTTTCACACACTAACACTGTTTAATTGTTTCACACACAAGCACTGTGTAGGTGTTTTACACACTAACACTGTAGCTGTTTCACACACAAGCACTGTGTAGGTGTTTTACACACTAACACTGTAGCTGTTTCACACGCAAGCACTATATTATATATAGCTGTTTCACACACTAGTGCTGTCTACAGAGATGCCAACCATTACACTTTTGGCGTAATAATTACGATTTTCATGCCCATTTTACGCTATTACGCTTAACATTAAAAAAAATTACGATTTTTAACCAAGAAATCACCGATAGTCTGTTATGCGCAAAATAACAGAGGCGACAGGTTGCTAACACACCACTTGTAGGGAACAAACTGCCAAATCACCGTAATGCTTAGGCAATTTCAGCATCGCATGGCACTCCAGACGATTCCTACATCATGTTAGATAGTAAAAGTCACGTGATGTTTCATATGAAAGTAAGCTGTGTGCACGTGTTCACTGCATCTCAGTACTTCCGGTTCCGGTTCAAGATGTCAAAACGAAAGAGTTTCGACATGGAAGGCAATGAATCTTCAACAAAGCAAAAGAAATTAGTTCAAAAGTTCAGACAGGTGTATAGTAAGGAATGGCCATGCCTGAAACCGTCACGATTAGGTGAAATGCATGTTTTCTGTACATTATGTAAAGTTGACTTTTCAATCTCTCATGGAGGCCATTACGACTGCAAAAGACATGTTGAAACGAAAAGACATACCGATTATGGTACAGTCTATCAAAGTAATAAAAGTTTGTCAACTTTCTTTAAGCAAGAGACAGAAGTTAATTCCGTTACAAATGCTGAAGTGCTCTTTACGCAGTTTTTGGTTGAACACAATCTTCCGATTGCAGCGTCTGACCATGCAACAAAATTATTCAAGAGCATGTTTCCGGATTCGCGAATAGCAAAGGAATACGCATGTGGAAGAATTAAAACTACTGCAGTTATGAATACTTTAGCAGAAGATAAAACACAGAAATTGGCAGAACATATGAAAGTGGGTCCATTTTTAGTTTGTACCGATGGCAGCAATGATGGGACTAGTAGTCAATTGTACCCAATTGTTGTGAGATATTTTGACAGTAAGCTTGGCAGAGTTGTGACTGTCTTGTTGTCAATGCCTGACAGCAATGGGAAATCGAATGGTGAAAACATTTTCAGAATTATGGACACAGAATTGAGTCTGAGAAACATTCCTTGGGAAAATTGTGTTTCATTTGGATCAGATAATGCCTCAGTCATGATAGGAGTCCACAAAGGTGTGTCAAAGTTTGTTTTAGACAAAAATCCAAATGTTCACATACAAAGCTGTCCTTGTCATTTAATCCACCTAGCTGCACAAAAGGGATCCAAAGCTTTGACTTGCAACATTGAAGAGTTTTTGATAGACTGTTATTTTTATTTTGACAAAAGCTTTAAAAGAAAACATGAAGTGCAAGAACTGCAACAGAAATATCGAATGAAAGTTAAACGAGTGATAAAGCATGTGTCAACTAGATGGCTGTCACTGGAAGATTGTGTCAAGAGACTTGTAGAACTGTGGGAACCTCTGAAAGAATATTTCATGTCACAACCAGTAGCAAAATCAAAACAGAATAAACCAAAAGACAGTGAAAGTAAGATAACTAAGAATCATAACCATTCAACAAAGGAAGAAATAAAGCAGCAACACTCAAAGAAAAATGATCATGCTGAAACGGCAAAGGAAACAACTAAATACCAATCAGGATCACAAAAGAATTTGAAGCAAAAGGAGAAAAGTGAAAGTTCTTCCTCTGGACAGGCTGCAAGATCAAAAGTTGAGAAGAAGAAACAAAGTAGAATTGAGACTCTGGAGGAAGGTCATGGTAGTGAGGCAAGGATTACAAGAATATAGGCAGGTTTTCAGGACCCCAGAACCAAACTGTACATGCTCTTTCTGATAAATATTTTGCCCATTTTCAAAAAGCCAATCTGGCTTTACAAATGGAGTCTCCACAAATACATAAAATGAGAAGGATTCTACGAGGAGTGTTAACAGATCTCTATGTGAGATTCTTAACTCCAAACGCTGTGGCAGAAGCTAAGGACATTTTTAGTATTGACATTGAGAATAGAAGAAACCAGAGAAATAAAGAGGAGATAGTTATTGGAGCTGCAGCCAGGACTTGCATCAAAGACCAGACTGAAACAGGAATAAAATCTGAGACAGTAGAAGATTTCTACAGAGAAGTCAGACAGTTTTTTGTGAATTCATGTAGCTACATGCTGAAATCGTTTCCATTGGAGAAGGACCTTCTTCACCATGCTGAAGTTTTGGACATTGCATTGAGAACTACTACAGAGTTTCTCTCTTTGGAGTATTTCATCACTAGATTCCCAATTCTGACCAAATCCTTGCAGGCTGAATCTGGTGATGTCAGTGACAGTTTGGAATCAGAATTTTTCTGTTATCAAGTAGACAATGTGACTGAGGAGATCCTACAGTCAGAGAGAATTGATGAAGCTTGGAATTTAGTATCATTACTTAAAACCCCACAAGGACAGGTGAAGTACAAATTGTTGCCACAAGTGATGCTGGGTATATGTGTAATACCACACAGCAATGCTGATAGTGAGAGAATTTTCTCTCAGATGAGGAAAAACAAGACTGACTTTAGGCCAAATCTATCTGTAGGAGCACTTTTTCCATGATGATTTTGAAATCATCCATGGGAGCTGAACAGTTGAAATGCTATGAACGAATCCCAGATAAGAATCTTTTGCAGAAAGCAAAGAAGGCAACATATGTTTCTCTACAGTAATAAAAATAAAGGTGAGCTCACTTCACTGTTTTATCATTACACTTCCAACCCCCCAAATTACACTTTTTCATCAACGTCAGTACACATGGGATCAAAATAGGGTTGGCATCTCTGTGTCTAGCTGTTTCACACGCAAGCACTGTACAGCTGTTTTATACACTAGCACTGTTAAGCTGCTTTACACACTTACAATAAATAGCTGTTTCACATGCTTATCCTGTGGACCACTTTCACTCTTTACATATGCATTAGTTTAGAGTACTGTGTTGCATGGTATGTTGAAGGTTCTGAATGGCAACTGTCTGCTATGTTTCAGTACCTCGACTGCCTGTGGGCACAGATCAAGAATCTGCGCAACAACAAGTGGGTTGAGAAGCAGATCCTGCGCCCCTACCTGGCGTTCGATAGTGTGTTATGTGATGCCCTGCAGCACACTCTCCCCCAGATCATACCCCCCTCTCACAATGAGGAGATAGAATACCCCCTACCCACAGTCACTTTCAGATTGTTTGACTACACAGATGTACCGGAGGTGAGTAGTTTACTTCGCTGTCGCATCACAAGGGTGGATCCAGTCACATGACGCTCTTTCAGCAAGGATAGGATTTTGACTTCAGAATCTTGACTTGAATATGAACAATTACAGAAAGATTTTGAAGTAATTTATTGCCACCTCCATACCACCTTGAATCCAAAACAAATGACAATATATAGCCCATATGTAGGAAATTCAGGTGTCCGCTTCTTTTGACACCCACATCTCAGGAAAATGAGGCGAGAAGGTTCATTATTAGTCCAGTCAGTGAGTCACCTACTAGGTAAGATTTCACAGATAGATACCACGGTATTGTTCACAAGCTTTGATTACTAGGTACGATTTCACAGATAGATACCACGGTATTGTTCACAAGCTTTGATTACTAGGTACGATTTCACAGATAGATACCACGGTATTGTTCACAAGCTTTGATTACTAGGTAAGATTTCACAGATAGATACCACGGTATTGTTCACAAGCTTTGATTACTAGGTAAGATTTCACAGATAGATACCACGGTATTGTTCACAAGCTTTGATTACTAGGTACGATTTCACAGATAGATACCACGGTATTGTTCACAAGCTTTGATTACTAGGTAAGATTTCACAGATAGATACCACGGTATTGTTCACAAGCTTTGATTACTAGGTACGATTTCACAGATAGATACCACGGTATTGTTCACAAGCTTTGATTACTAGGTACGATTTCACAAATAGATACCACGGTATTGTTCACAAGCTTTGATTACTAGGTAAGATTTCACAGATAGATACCACAGTATTGTTCACAAGCTTTGATTTCTAGGTAAGATTTCACAGATAGATACCGTGGATTACTAGGTACGATTTCACAGATAGATACCACGGTATTGTTCACAAGCTTTGATTACTAGGTAAGATTTCACAGATAGATACCACGGTATTGTTCACAAGCTTTGATTACTAGGTAAGATTTCACAGATAGATACCACGGTATTGTTCACAACCTTTGATTATTAGGTAAGATTTCACAGATACCGCAGTATTGTTCACAAGCTACTACAATGACTGATTGGATACTCTGTGGAACCTACATGTCTGGTACTAAGTATGGGAAACTAGTTATCAAGATGTTTCATGTACTTGCCCATGGGTAAGTCACATCTCAGAGGGGGTTTTTACCTTAATAAAATGATGGTGTGTGATCATGTCAGAAGCCTATGGGGAATTGACAATACAGTATTATGATCACAAATCTACTGGTGATTAGTACTGCTTCTGTAAGAATCAAATGTGAGTACTGTTTCTATGAATAGATAGAAAAGAATATGATTTGTGAAGACGAAAAGTAAACAGCATCAATCCAGGGGGAAACTGATAAACTTGAAGAAGACAAACGTGAACCAAGTCAGACATTGTTAAATAAAGCAAACACCTTGTGTGGCAAGGCAAGCACACTCAAGCATAGAAATTCTGATACGCACTAATGCAAACAGAAAGAGTGAGTGAGTGAGTTTAGTTTTATGCAGCACTCACCAATATTCCAGCTATATGGCGGCAGTCTGTAAATAATCGAGTCTGGACCAGACAATCCAGTGATCATCAACATGAGCATTGATCTACGCAATTGGGAACCAATGACATGTGTCAACCAAGTCAGCGATTCTGACCAGCCGATACTGTTAGTTACGACAAGCATAGTTGCCTTTTATGGCAAGCATGGGTTGCTGAAGGCCTATTCTACCCCGGGAGCAAACAGAAAGAAGGCAATGGAACAATGTGTTGTGTCTGAAAATTTGCTAAGAAATTGAAAAGAAAACGTCAAGTGCTCAAAGTGATAGCCTGTGTAATATTGTGCTGTCAGTTAAAGTTGTTGGTACCCCACTTCTCCCAAGCTGTGTATAAACTCAGCAGACATATTGCCTCACAAATTGGTTCAGATTGAAGGAATATCTTCCTTGGGGTGATCTTGGCAGCAGACACAGTCAGTAAATATGTTCAGTTCACGGGGTTCAAGTCTAAGCTGCAGGTCACAGGCACAGCATTTCATAGAACTTGAGACTGTTTTGCCAGTTTGTAGAACATGTCATGTCACATACAGTCACTAACTTCAGTCATCTGTTCAAAACTAGATTTGCAAAATACCCCATAATGTTTAAAGGTGTAGTGTTTGCACGTGAACTGATGTATTGTAAAACAAATTGGTCACGTTGAAAAAATTATTCTCATGAGTTCAGTAAATGATGAAATTCAGTGAAAATTGGTAAATTCGTACCAAATGTGACACAAACGCTGCTGTTCACATGCACACTATTACCACATGCATTTCAGCTACATGATGCATGATCCTCATGCAAGTCATGTTTGCTTTTGCTTCCCTTGAGTTAGTGGAGAAATTCATCTTTGATGTAACCCAATATATACACACACAGCAAGTGCTTCAAATGAGTCTAAATTTTTGATGGGTAATATACAAGAGGTTGTTCACAGGTCATGAGGGGGACATGGGTTGTTCGGCCTTTGGGAACATAAACAAACATAGAAGGTGCATCGACCCATCCGTCCCGAGGGACCAGTGAACAATGTATTTATCTTTCCAAACACCTCAGTAGTACTTTTGAACTGTTGAAGCACAGGTATCATAATAGTGTGTACAAGATATAGGCAACAGCCGAAACGCTACTAACACGAAGATGTTCACTGAGTTGTTCACATGTTGTTCACTGGTCACAAGGGGTCCAAGGACTCATGGACCCTCAAGGTTTGTTCTTGTTCCCAGAGCTGCAGGCAAACCTTGAGGATACATGAGCCCATGGACCCAGAGGGACCAGTGAACAACGTATTTATCTTACCGAACACCTGAATTTCTTTTGAATGTGAGGCGAATTGTTTCTTCGCCATTGTGCAGACGACACAAGGAAAATAAATTGAGGGTTTTCTCCCTTCCATTCACATTCAATTGCAAAACATCGGTAATTTCCATGCTTCATGCGTGATTCAATGTTATTCGAGATAAAGAAGTACTACCATGAAGAACCAAATGAGTTCGGCATTCCCAGTAGTGTACATTGGGAAAAAAATACATCGTCTGTAAGCGTGGTACATTGAAAAAAAAATACAAGGGCGCTCAGCCAATCAGAAAGCGACATTCACTCGTGAGGTAAGATGGTTGAAAATGTTACTTGCCTGTATGCAGAATACATTAATTGGCTTAGCAAATAAAAAGATAACGTGTGAGTTAAGATAAACATTTGTATATTTTGATCGATTCTTACCAGGATGTTCATGAGTCCAAAGGGTTTTGGATATTGGTATATGTTTTCTTGAAGGACTTGATGGACCATACTCATTTCTGTTGAGAATGAAACAACATTTTGTATATAGGTTTTTTGCAAATTACAGTGGACCAAATATGCTCCATTTTTAGCTTTACATAAAATATTGACTGTGTATATATGTGCCTTTTGTTTCTCTCCTAATAGGTGGGTGGCAAGACATTGATAAATATCCAATAGCCAACTACTTTGTACAAATTGTTTTCAAAGTGTTATCAGTAGTAAACACTACTACAAAGTGTTATTCAATAGTAGTAGTCAAAGTAGTAAAATTAGAACATCACAAAAAAATTGTGTCATAATGACTCATATGTTTGTTTTGTGAATTTTGTTGACAGTCATTAGATGATGAAGTTTTATTTATAGTTTTCAGTATTTGTACTGAAAATGTTTGAATATCAATGTTCCTTTGTTTAAGATTTTCATGAATAGGTCAGCCACAGTGACCAGAGTACTATTTTTCCTAAATCTTTGCCGTGTGAATGTTGTTTAAATGTTTTCCTCAGGGAAGTGTATTGCCCGGGAGTCATGCCATTGAGAGATACCTGATTGAGGAGCATCTCCACAAGATCATCCACACATACTACATCGAAAGGAAGGACTGGTAATGTACTGCCATCTACTTACAAGTAGGACAAGGCAGTATTTCTTACAGAGTGTGTTCAGTCAGTCACAATTCATTGGTTTTTTTAGTTTTTTTTTTCAAATTCTCCTGTTATTCATTTTAACAGTTTTTTGTCGTGTACATTTTTGCTCACTATATAAACTGGTGCACTTAGCTTTAGCTTAGTTAGTTGTGCAGGGTGACGGACGACCCCAGCTGTGCCTGGAAGCAATGGTGATGGGAAAGTCAGGTCCATCCTGATTGGGATTGATGATTTGTTAGCATCGAAACTGAACCCAGGAGTTAATGGCCTGTCACATCACTTCCATAATACAACTGGACAGAGCAGACAATTCATAATACAGCTGAAGAAAATGAGAATAGCTATAGTTTGTAATTCACTTAATGTGAACATGGTTATCTTTATTGGGATTAAATAACCAACAGTTGTGTATTGTTTGCAGTGCAGCAACATTGCTGAGTTTCACCAGTAAGAATAAGATTCCCCTCAACTACATGATCGTGGAGGTGTGTACAGAAACTATGGTTTACTATACAATGGTACAGATTCATCATTTTAATGATGCAAAAAATAAGGCAAACATGGATAGTATCTGTTTGTAACTGTTCACAGTCCTGAACAGCATGAACATTCATGGAACTTAAACTATATGAGTAGTATATAGCCATGATGCAAGAAAAATATTTTCATCTCCTCACTAGTGTCAGTCAAAATAATAATTAAAGAGATTCTGTTGTTGATCACTGGTCTCTATTTCTACATGCTTTATATCTGCTCAGACTGTCATGAGTTACAGCATGTCATCTCCATCCTGACAGGTCGTGTTTGGTCAGCTGTTCCAACTGCCACGCCCACCCTACATTGAGATAATGTATGGCTCTCTCTTCATAGAATTGTGCAAGTTACAGCCAGGTTCCATGCCTCAAGTTGTATCCTTCTTACACATGACTGTCAAGGTTTCAGAATCGTGTTTGTCATTTATCTGTTATCAGTTATTTATTCCTCTTGTTTTCAAAATCAGAAATTGCATTTGAATGATTTTGATTTTGAAGATATTCAACAGCTTTATATTGCAATGAGTTATTATGAAGTTGACTAGATCATTTTGGAAAAGATTTAGGACATGTTTTCTGTGTGGATGTAAATGCTTTTTTAGGTTCATTACATTTCAGACAGTACTAGTACAGGTGAAACTAATGACTCACTTTGTGTTAGTGGTGTCTTGTCATTGATTCTTAGATGTTCATGTTCAGTTCATGACTTGAAGTGTTCCTTAACGATGCACCAGCTTGCCCAGGCTACAGAAATGTTATTTGAAAGAATTGATGAGATGCATACTGCCTGCATAGACAGGTAAGGAACTAGCATATCTCTTCCACTGAATCCATTATCTACAGTTGGCTGTGACAAATAGGATTCCATAATCCTCACTTCAAATAATGGTAGAACAGTATTCAGTATGTTTGTGTTTGTCTTTTGCAATTTGTTTTTGTCTCTAGTAAATAAAACAGAACATACAACTGAGATTTGACTTTCTTTCAGATTTACAAGTTGGTTTTCCTACCACTTAAGTAACTTCCAGTTCCGGTGGAGTTGGGATGACTGGGCAACATGTAAAGACCTGGACCTTGAAAGGCCTAAACCTAAGTTTATCCGAGAAGTCTTCTTGCGCTGCCTCAGGTACAGTGCTACTTTTTGTCCCCCTGGCATGTAATGCGGGGGGATATAGTCGACGCCTCGTCTGTCTGTCCATCCATCCATCCGTCCGTCTGTCTGCCCGTAATCATTTTGTTTCCGGAGCATAATTTGAAAAACGCTCAATATTTTTAGACCAAAATTGATAGCTATAATAATCTGAACTTATGGTTGTGCCTTTTGCTATTTACAGATTTTTGCCGGTTTTATTTTTTTTGTTTTTCAAGGAACATTTTGGAGTTTGCGTAATGGTGGGGTGGGCTCAGAAAGCGTTTAAATTTTTTCTTATCCTGACTCATGCTTATTGCTTATCTCCCCTTCCCTGACGAAGGTTGTGGAATACCTGAAATCCCTTGAAGTTCCCTTTTGAAAGAAGTGGACGTAAAATACACTCACCCATGTGTAGCCTCCTCTTTTCCCGTGCAAATGTGATCACAATTAATGTATCACAGTTTGTTTATCTGTGATTATTGTGTGTTTATACAGCAGGTATTTTGTGAAATCGTGTTTACAGTGTTTACAGTGTATATTACGGCTGTCAGCGGTTGACCAGCTCTTAGTTTCTCTGGTGTGTAGAGAATTTTGCAGAAATTTATCTGTTTCAGAATTTATTGTATAAATTCGTTCTTTTCACAGGTGCGCGAGGGACAGGCAACACCGACTTTCATTAGTCATGTCTTAGTGGGTGATTTAGTTTTCGGTAACCGTTTTTTCATTGACTGCTGAATTTCATTCAGGCATGTCTCCAGGGTTATGCCTTGGATCAAGCGAGTCATCCCCTAGACGACAGAAGAGTACTTCATAGGGATCGGGGCTGTCGCAGCCTAAGAAGTCTAGATCACCATCGTCGTCAAGGACGAAGTCATCTGCAACGAAGTCATTGTAGAATCAACGTTCTTCGGTGAAGAAATCCTTCCATGACGAGATCGGTCCTCTACAGGGATGACATATCTATGATGAGCCGCTGTTGATGCTACATTTCGAGCAACTTCGTCAGACAACGTAGACTTTGAAGCCGTTTGACGCAGATGCCTTCATGCAACATGAGCCTGGGAAAGGTCATGTTGAAGAAGAATGAAGACTGCAATCCACTATGTCAACGGCTGATCCGGGTGAGCACTCAACTAGATCTGCACTCACTCCAGAGGATGAAGAGGAGGCATATGTACGCACCTGTTTAGGAAGATTGTCGTCCTTATCATCCCGTCCCAGTTTGGAGAGAGATCCTCCTACGTCAAGTGAGTGCACCCGCATGGGCAAGTGCACTCATGTGGGTGGCTATGTTGGTGTGGGTGAGTGCACTCACAGGTCTACTTGTCAATGGAGAGGATCTACAGCAGTCACCCAAACTCATTGAAGGCACCGTTAGCACTTGTCGTCCTCTTCAGAAAAAGATCCACCCACACTGAGTGACTGCACTTGCAGGAATGAGGATTTGTGCTAACATGAGGGCACTCGCACGAGTAAGGATTCGTGTGAGTGCACTCGCGGGACTGCTCATCAACGCAGAAGATCTTCTTCAGTCTCCTCAGCTCATGGAAGCCGTGGATGCAAAGAATATCTCTCACCCACGGAGGGATGAAGATAGACATTACCGAGCGTCGTTATCAGAGTAAGCCCTCTTCTCGGACTTTGAAGTCACAATGTGGACTCTTGACTCTCACCGATCCAATTCGGACTCCTCGTAATTCGGACACAAAAGTCGGTCCCAGTCGAGTCCGAATTAGGCAGCTTCCACTGTACCTACAAGATGAAGAATGACGACATTGATACACTAACGTTCCCGATGATACCTCCGATATCTATGATTCCTGAGATGTTTCTACGACGTTCAAGTTGGCAACCATGTTACAACCACAACATGTGCCGTCGTTCAACATTCGTCATTTCCCTCTTCATCACAGGGAGCCCTTCCTCAGAGCACTGGAGGTCGAAGCTTATAAAGGCATCGGTCCAGCCCGCAACAAATCATACAAAGTAGACGACAAGAGACTAGCTCAGCTCAACACCACGAGATGACCTTCGGATTAGCTCGTTCTTGAGCATTCAATGAGACTCTCATCGCAGGCTAGTTACTCAGAAGAAGGATCAGCAATTTATGGCTGATCACTTGGCCTCTACTATCACGGGACTGAATCTACTTCGTCGACAAGGTCTCCTATCTGCAGCGTCATGGAATGAGAACTTTACCAAGCCTCTATATCAATACGTCACAAAGATTCTTCGAGACAACTACAAGATACCACTGCAACCTCCGATCACATGAGATGATGGTATTATTTTCGGGGAAAGAATTCCAACACATCTACCGGGAAGACAGTCTGTCTACATCAGCTTCTAGCGGCGGAAGTTTTTTTGCATGCTTTACTCATCTAGACACATGCTCACCAAACAGCAGGGTTATGGACAAGCCTGAATGCTAGCAAGGGTATCACCATTTGAACAAGATTTCACGATGATCAGTTGACTGCTACACTGGTGACGTCACAGTCTACAGCGTCATTTGATTCTTCAGACGGCACAGAGGTCTTCTAACAGCAGATGCAGTGTTGCCTATCAGGAGGCTTGCAGCAATTAATGACAGTTTCTGATCAGACAGGCAGCCAGCTATAAATAGACTTCCTTCACATGTTAACTTGCTCATAATGAGCAGGATTGAGGATCTGAAGACGAAGAATGACGCATCTTCACGGCATACAAGCTCATCGTGAGAGAAGCATCTCTGTCTACTCAGTCTACAGGTGGACTAACTGAGCTCGGATGACTTGTGAATCTAAATTCCTTGGGATTTGATTCATCACTGCATTGAAATACATCGCTTACCCAGAGGTTAGGTGGGTCGAAGGTCAAGCCGATGTTAGAATAAGTTCTACTCTATCCATTACCACTACGACAGTGACAATGTCTACTCAGTCTGCTCACGTCACCTCAGGGCATGACCAGACGAAGACACCAACAGCTACATTTATGACAGCGATCTTGAGTCACAGTTTTACGTCTTGACCGGTTTACGATACTGGACATCTTGAGGCCATACCCGCGATGGTAGACTCGCCAGTCAAAGGTCTGCGCAGGAACTTATATGTTACAGTTGGCATTCAACAAACATCTCTATGTAGACACATCTCTCCAAGAATGGGGTGTCCACGAGGTTGCAGCAGGAATCTGAAAGAATGAAGATCGAACTCTTCCCATCAACCATTTGGACATGAAAGTGGTGATGCATGTTATCCATCACTGGTCAGCAACACTGAGAGACAAGCTACTGATGATCCACATAGACAACTCAACAGTGGCTTTCTGCATAATCAAGCAAAGGTTAATACGATCGCCATCTCTACTACACCTGACACTTCAACTCTTCAACATAGTCGACAGTCTAATTCTCCAAATAAAAGCATGTCACATACCAGGAGTCTGCAACATCATGGCAGATGCCTTATCTCGTCCTTTTCATCTATCACCAACAGATTGGATGCTGCATTGAGAGGCGTTTCAACTAATCAGCCAGACATTTGGATCGCCACAAGTAGACATATTTGCAACAAGGTTCAACAGACAACAACCTGGGTATCACTGGTACCAGATCAGTTAGCCTTTGCAACAGACGTTCTCAGCATCCCATGGGAAGGACTATACGCGTTTGTGTTTCCCCCTCCAGTGCTGTTACCAAAAGTCATCGAGAAAATCAAACAGACGAAGGGGCTGCAACTGACTTTGCTCGCGCCCTACTGGCCAGTGATACATTGGTTTCCAACACTCATAGAGGAGTTAGGACAACCAGTGCTACAACTACCAGATTGAAAAATCTTCTTGTCCATCCCCACACGAAACAGGCACACGGCAACCCATCTGCGTGGACCGTATCAATATCTGTTTAAAACAGAGGATACTTGGTGAGAGCTGCAAAAGCAGTTACGGAAATCCACTCGCACCCTTTATGATGACAAGTGGGAGCGGTTTGAGACATACACTAAGAAGAAAGGCTTCACGGCGATGAAGGCAACATATCCGCAGATAGCAGAATATTTATGTCACCTATGACATTCCAGAGGTCTGAAAGGCTCTACATTATCTACATACTTGGCAGCTCTCATCTCAGTCATCACCATGGAAACGGGACCAAGCTGACTGAAGTACCTAAGTTACTCACCTTACTACGATCCTTCAAGTTGGAAGATCAACAACGTAGATTTAGAGCCCCAGCAGGGGATCTAAACATCGTGCTCCAACATCACACAAGTGATGCATACGAGCCGCTTGATCAGACCTCATTTGAACTGCCAACTCAGAAGACGTTTTTACTTGCCTTGGCTAATGCTGCACGAAAGTCAGAAATTCATTCTTTAGACTTCAACCGCTCAAGGTTTGATGCAAGTCATAGGCAGACAGCTCAGGTGTGTCTATGATGGGAATTTATGGCGAAAAATCAACTGCCAGGTCAACCCGACAGACAATTCCACAGACCGGCATTATCTTCAATCCTCATGATACCCAAGATCTATCATTATGTCCAGTCAGAGCATTGAAGATATACATTGCACTACCAAGTCTAGAAGGCAACGTTTCAAGCACTTGTTTATCCCTGTATCTACTGAGACACCTACGGAAGTATCCTGCAACTCTATCTCAGTGTGGATCAGAGCTGTTGTATTGAGAGCCTATAAAGCAACAGGATTGGAACCTCCGCGAGCCTCCAACCCACATGAAGCCAGAGCCTTGGCCTCTGCACCAGCGCTACATGGGAATTGTTTGCTATCAACTATAATGGAGGACTGCTTTTGGAAGTCAAACACGGTGTTTGCCAACCACTACCTACAAGACATAGCCATGGAGGACGTATCTGGCATTCATTAGTTTAAACCTGTTGTCGTTTGCTCAGCAACTAACAGTTCCCTGAAGGCGCTGAGTTCACTCACCCGTTTTATCATGTGACTTGTGGAAGCCAGACGTAGTATAATGGTGGAGTATAATGGTGGAAAGTCCATCCACGCGTCTTAAAGAGAACAGACTAGCATGAGTGATTATGACCCTGTACATGTAATGAAGATACTTGTACATGAAGAAGGGTCGCAACTAGTCTCGATTACAATATCTTGACATTTAGTTGCATCAGAAACTAGTAGGATGCTAGTTACTTTTGATGTCACCACATTCCAGTCAACGAAGCCTTCTGCTGGAGACAAGTTCGCCTGGATGTGATCCCCCCCAGAATGTACAATGAATATTAGAAGAGCAGGACCGAATTATCACCGTTACAAGTTCCGTTGGCTAGGACGTAATTTGATAGTCGGCAGAATCCAGCATGGCCTGACCTGCCGTCGTTTCCATCGGATTCTGTAAGCAATAAGCATGAGTCAGGATAAGGAAAAATATGTAGTTTTCTGAATAAAATTGATATTTTATACTAATCCTGACTCAAGGCGAAATCCCTCCCAGCTGCCAGTCACAGGCATGCTGAATTCCAATAATTCTCGTGTCGGGCGATTTACAAGGAGAGACTAACAAGCATGGTCATTCGGCTGACCGTTTGCACAGGAAAGGAAAAGGGGAGGCTACATGTGGAGTAGTGTATTTTATGTCCACTTCTTTTAGAAGGGAACTTCAAGGGATTTCAGGTATTCCACTACCTTCGCCAGGGAAGAGGAGATAAGCAATAAGCATGAGTCAGGATAAGTATAAAATATCAATTTTATTCAGAAAATTACATTATTTTTCTGCAAAACTTTGTAGACATATCAATCAGAACCTAAAGTGGTGCCTTTTGCTATTTACAGGTTTTTGTGAGTTATTGTTTTCTTGTGTTTCGTATCCGGAGTAGAACTCAAAAACTTCTTAATATCGGTCAGTAAAACTTGGTAGATACGTGTGTCAGACCCCGAAGTGGTGCCTTTTGGTATTTACAGTTTTTTGTGATTTATTATTTTCTTAATCTCAAAATGGAGGGATGGGCTTCGTTTCCTGAGCAGAACTCAAAAACTGTTCAATATTTTTCTTCAAAACTTGGCAGATATTTGAGGCAGACTACTAAGTCATACCTTTTGCTATTTATGGAGTTTTGGTATTTTTATTTTTCCTGATTTCTTTGGAAACAATTTGAACTCAAAATGGATGGATGTTCTTCGTCTTTGGAGCACAACTTGAAAAGCATTTCATATCTTTCAACAGATCTTGGCAGATATATGAGACTGATCTTGAAGTGGTGCCTTTTGCTGTTTACAGATATATGGCATTTATATTTTTTCATGAATTCCATGGAAACAATTCAAACTTAGTAACTGTCAGATGATTTGTCCTTTCAAATATGTGGGGGCCGGGGGATATGTCATCTTCTGATGACTCTTGTTTGCAGTACCCTATCAGTACAGTACCACATTGAACAGTGCCATATCAGTACAGTACCACATTGAACAGTACCATATCAGTACAGTACCACATTGAACAGTGCCATATCAGTACAGTACCACATTGAACAGTGCCATATCAGTACAGTACCACATTGAACAGTACCATATCAGTACAGTACCACATTGAACAGTGCCATATCAGTACAGTACCACATTGAACAGTGCCATATCAGTACAGTACCACATTGAACAGTACCATATCAGTACAGTACCACTTTGATACAGTACCCTATCAATACAGTACTACATTGAACAGTACCATATCAGTACAGTACCACATTGAACTGTACCATATCAGTACAGTACCACATTGAACAGTACCATATCAGTACAGTACCATACTGAACAGTACCATATCAGTACAGTACCTTTTTGATACAGTACCCTATCAATACAGTACTACAGCACCACTTAGATACAGTGTCATGTTGGAACAGTGCTGCAGTACAACTTTTATACAGTATCATATCAGAACAACGTAAAAATAGTGCACTGCAGTATCGAGTACAGGCGAGTAATAAAGTACCATATCAGTACAGTATCACCTTGAAGCAGTACAACTTCAGTGTATTTCCCATTCACTTACGGTATTACTCCAGTACTGTACAACTTCAGTACACATCTTTCCTGTTGTTCAATAATTTTCATCCACATTTCTTGGCGCCCCCTTTGAAAATTCAAGTTAGAAATGGGCTTGTGCTGGTAGTATTGGGTGCAGAGATCCTCTCATTTGCTTCATGTATGTCATCATATTCCACTTGTGTAGATTGATGTTCAGGATGTCTGTCACTGGATTGTCTGATCCAGACTCGCATGTTCACCAGCAGATGTGAATTTAAATCAATACCCATAGTATACAAGAACATACTACACAATATCTTAGAAAGGAATGATATAGTCATATCACAATATGTCATATTGCATCAAATGTATTACATCATATAAGATGTACCTGTTCTGTTCTATTTTGTTTTTCCCAGGCATTAAGATTACCACGTGTGTTTGTCTCATATACAGAGTAGAACACCACCACCGCAACCAGTCTGTGATTTAGTTGAAACATACACAATGATATAAATAAATGAAATCAGATTCAGTTGGGGTGGTGGTTTAGCTTAATTGTTAAAGCATTCACACGTCATGCTGAATATGTGGGTTCGATTCCCCACATGGTTACAATGTGTGAGACCCATTTTCTGGTGTCCCCTGCTGTGAGACTGATGGAATATACTAAAAGCGGAGTGAAACCAAACTCTTTCACTCACAGACTCATTCATTCAGTTGCTGACGGCTATTTTCAGACTGCCCAATGCAGGTGTGTCTATGTTGCAGGTTGTCTTACCACCAGCGCCTGTTAGACATTGTGCCCGAGACCTTTGCTAACTTAATCCCTGTCAAGCCTGTGCCATTTTTCAAGTACGAACAGGAAGGAGCAGGTACTATGTTTTTAATTAATTCTCACCCGATAGCAGATTTGGGTGGTCAGACACACTGACCTGGTTGATTCAGTGCCATCCTCTATCAAACAGTGTGAGTGTCAGCTCTTCAACAACAACTAGTTAAACTGCCACTAGTTTAACTATCCAGTACTTGTTCATTCTATCACCCGCTGGGTTAAATGGCCAGTACTTGTTCATTCTACCAACCACTGGTTTAAATGGCCAGTACGTGTTCATTTTATCAATTGCTTTTTTAACTGTCCAGTACTTCTTCATTCTAAAGGGTTTTGAAGTATTGTAAAATTACTGTCCTGCTGTGAGGGTACATAAGTCCTCACACATTTAAAGTAAATTTGAAATTGTCCCTTTTTATCCCCCCGGCATGTAACGCGGGGGATATAGTTGACACCTCATCTGTCCGTCCATAATCATTTTGTTTCAGGGACATAACTCAAAAACCATTCAATATTTTTAGACCAAAATATATATTATATAGATATAATAATCTGAACCTATAGTTGTGCCTTTTGCTATTTACAGAGTTTTGGCATTTTTATTTTTTGGTTTTTCCATGGAACATTTTGGTGTTAGCCTAATGGTGATGTGGGCTATGTTTCCGGAGCAGAATTGAAAAACCCTTCAATATTTTTCTGCAAAACATGTAGATATATCAGTCAGAACCTAAAGTGGTACCTTTTGCTTTCTATCGGTAGAATGAGCTCTTGCATATGTTGTTTTAAAGTTTCGGACCTGTCAATTTGTTTGTATGATTTCCCTAAAACCTGTGTCGCACTGCAAGCAAACCTTCGCAGTTGCGACTGCTACCTTTGTTGACACGGGCAAGTTCGGTTATAACGGCAGCCTAGCTGAATGGCTACTGTGAGAATGCGGAGCTAGCAAAGGGAGGTAACCAAATTATCCGTAGATGCATCCAGGATATAGTGGAGACTTACCGGAAGGACTTCGTTTCTGGAGCACAACTCAAAAATTTTCAGCAAAACTGGGCAGATATGTGAGGCAGACCTCAAAGTGGTGCCTTTTGCTATTTACAAAGTTTTGGCATTTCTATTTTTCCCAGTTTCCATGGAAACAATTCGGACAGAGTTTCAAAATGAAGGGATTGGTTTCGTTTCCGGAGCACAACTCGAAAACCATTTGGTATCTTTCAACAGATCTTGGGAGATCTTGGATCTATGAGACAGATCTTGAAGTGGTGCCTTTTGCTGTTTACAGATATTAATTTATTTATATTTTTCATGATTGCTGTATATGATTCAAACTTAGTCTAAAAAAATCAAGAAACCTTCAGATGATTTGTCCTTTCAAACATATAGGGGCCGGGGTGATATGTCATCCTCTGATGACTCTTGTTTGAACATCAAAATCAGCTACACGTTTCTCTGTCAGTTAGTAACACATTGACTGCCACTGGAAGTATACTCATAGTATCAATGTCTGGTACGAACTGACACTATGAGCTATCTTGTATCTATATCAGTAGTATTTTGAAACATGTTTCACATTTTGGCAAAACAAGCACAAGAAACAAACGTCTCCTGGCATTCTTTGTTACGACCAGGAAACAATTGCTCCTTGTGCCTGTTTTGCCAACCTTTGAAAGTTGTATTAAAATACCACTGATGTAGCTACAAGATCACTCATAGTGGTAAATTTTTCCAGAATTAATGCTATGAGTACACTTGTCAGAAGCAGTCAACGTGTTAATCTGGCCAGTATTTGTTCATTCTATCAGCCAATGGTTTAGCTGGCCAGAGGACATTTAAAGAATAGACAGCAAGACAGTAGCTGCTTTATCCCACCAAGTTGACTTAGTCATAAAGCATTTATTGTTCTCTCTAACAGGGTCCATACCTGGAACAGTGGAAGCCCATGCCCTGATGTCTGCCATAAAGTCAAAGTGTCTGCCTGATGAAGCGGCACAGGTTCTCAAAGATCTGCCCAACCCACTGGCAGATGATGATAGAGTGGGTAAGTAATATGTCACGTCATTATTTTGTGTTGTTATGTTGCGTTGTGTTATCATTTTATGGTCTGTATGTTATGATGTTTTGTATTAGGGTATGTTGTGTTGTGTATGTTACGTTGGGTATGTTACGTTGTGTATGTTACGTTGTGTATGTATATTGTGTGTGTATGCAACAGCTGGAACAATCCAGGTGTGTGTTTAAATCAGCTGATATTCTACAGATGACCCACCTTACCACCCACTGAAGATCGACGTCTTTGTGTCAACCCTGCTATATCTAGGGAGCAAGTCATTTAGCCATTCTTTCGCAGCACTTGCCAAGTGAGTACAACAAAGTTTATCTTACTTTACACATAAATGTCGTTTTCTGATTGGCAAAGTGCTTTTCTATTATTTTCAGTGTACCCCACTGACCCTTGAAGGTCCCAGGGAAGAATTATCCTTCAGTAACCCATGTTTGCCATAGAAGGTGTCTATGCTTGTCGTAAGAGGCGACTAACGGGATCGGGTGGTCATGCACACTGAATTGGTTGACACGTTATCGGTTCCCAATTGCGCAGATCGATGCTCATGTTGTTGATCCCAGGATTGTCTGGTCCAGACTCGATTATTTACAGACCACCACCATATAGCTGGAATATTGCTGAGTGCAGCGTAAAACTAAACTCACTCTCTCACTCACTTACAAACGAGGTACATTTCAATGTACCCTGCAGCCAATGACAATTCATTTGGTGTCACATATGATGTATTGAAATTCCTGATGTTTCGGGCATTAAAATTGATGGAGGGGAGATAAGATTTGTATTGTTGTGTCGTCTGCAAAATCTAGCAATGGTTATGAAAAGATTTGCCTCACATTCTAATAAATAAATTTTGACAACACGTTCAAATGTAGACCCTGTGAATATTAAGAAGTGGAATTACACTGCTGCAGTATTACTAAAACAGTACCTGTGGCAGAAAAATGGCAAGATGCAAGAATTGAATTGTTTGATTCACACATGCTGGCTGAAGTGTACGATCTAATACCCATGCTTCAAACAGTTCAAAATGAATGTACTTCGGGTTCAGGGAATATAAACAAACATAAAGGGCAGATCAACCCATGTCCCCCTTGTGACCATTGAACAACTAATCAAGACGTACTAAACCATGAATGTCAGATCACTGAAAATGTTGGTAACTAGATCTGTTGAGGCTGCTTGCTAGCCATCATGCTGGTATCTGAGTTTACTGGTCTGGACAGGTTTTCACTTGATACTACCAACAGACCAGCTGCTTAGTCTGAGGCTTTTAGTTTCATGTAGGAATTGTTCCAAAGATAACAACACCATTATATGAAGCAAGTGCTGAGTGCAGGCACCAGCAGTTTGTGGCATAGTATGAGAGACTTCTGGGACATACACATACACGTAGAATTCAGCACCTCATGCACCATAATATACTTCTATCATTTGTTTTCTGCAGAGTTTTGAAAAGTACTGAATAGCTTAGAATTCTGATAAAAAATCGTGCAGTATGTTAACATTGACATAAAAGTAGACATAGTAACACTACGTTAAAGGCGAAATTGTCTGGAGGGAAGCTTCTTTATTTTTGAGGAACACAGCATTTCGGAGTATATTCTTAAATCTTCATCTGATGAAGGAGTAAGAATATACTCTGAAATGTCATGTTCCATGAAATAAGGATATTAACGTCCATGAAAACTTACCTCTATGTGTATCACTTCCAAACACTGTTCAAAGATCCCACACTTCATTGTAAATTACTAAATAACTGATTCCTTTAACAGTTTGCTTTTAGTACTGTAGCACTTATTAAGTATGGTTTTCTGACGGTATCATCTTTTTATTATCATGGTTAAGCTATGAAATCTTTCATTTGTCTTTGGTTGATGAACTTTTTTCTTACATAATTTAAAGTTGTTCTGATATTGATGTAGATTCTAACATTGTTTTCACATGCTTAATTGTTGTTACAATACAACTGAAGGAGGAACTCCTATGCAGTACTTATGGCGGAATGTTGGTGTGTGTCAAGATATATCACTGATTTATTTACTGTTTAAATGCTTCTGCTTTTCAGATTTCACCCCTACCTGAAGTCCTTAGGGGAAACTGAAGAGGCACAGATTTGCATCCTCAAGAGTCTATATGAGGTGTTTAAGACTCACCAACAGGTAGGTATTTAGGAAAAACATATGAGGTCCAGTTGTACATCCTGAAGAGTCTGTACAAGATGTTCATGACTCAACAGCAGGTACTTGCCTTTCATGCTTCTTGTGTATGCAGACCATGAGGCAATCAGCTATGCTGGTGGGCAAGGCCAGGGTTGAGGAAGTGTTTTCATGTGGCTGTTTTACAGGGTTTAGACTCAATTATCTACAGGAACTAGATAATACCTTACTCTTACTGTTGCATGAAACAGTAAACAAATTCAGCAAATGTATGAAATGAAGAAAAACTCAGTTCATGGTAGTGTTCATATAGGAGGTATAGCAGAAGGCATTCTGGGTTACTCAGTAGCTCCATGTGAGTTATGAATGATTTCAGTCACAAGAACCACAAATTTGTCTAAAACATACAGCAAGAAGTTACGACATATTTGTACTGTACTTATCAAAGGACTATTTTAAGACTTGAGTCAAGGAAGTGAAATTACTAAACTAATCAGCCAGGATTACTGTATGGTGTTTGGAGGATTTCCAGATTGAACTGCAACTATTGCTGCATTAGTCCAACAGGACTACATTGTAAAACAAGTAAGTGGTATTCAATAAAGAATTCTGAAAGTTCCAGTATGAATTTATTGTGAAAAGGACTTTGGAATAGATCAAATAACTGCAACAGCTATTGGTACTATGGCCTAGAAATAGGCGTTCTCGCAGTGTTCTCGCAAGCATTCAGAATTTTGTCACTGTTTAGCAACAGTAAAATAGTCAGCCTCCATTCTTAAATTCAGAATAGTGTTGGATGCAGGCAGAAGTTTGTTGGTTTAATTCAGTATGCACCCTTGGAATATGAGGCACAAGTCAGACCTTAGAAGTCCACTTGGTGTGCTGTCACTCATATATGGGTACACCCAGGCAACTTGAATCAATCCAATCCTGAAACATTTCAGGCATGTGTTTTCAAGGGAAGTAACTCCAAATCTTGCTGCCACAGACTATACTATAAACAACTCAGTTGTTAGTGCCACCAGTCAGTGTCTCCCCTCTGCCTTCAGATGATGGTGGTCCTTGTGGACAAGCTGGTAAGGACACAGGTCGTAGAATGCTCCTCGGTGGCCAACTGGCTTTTCTCTAATGAGATGCTCCCTGACTTCACCTGGTAAGTAAATATTGCCAAGTGTTCTGTTTCTGCAGCAAACGTAAAGTAGTGACTTGAACTGCTAATTTTATGCTTGATCCATAGCGATTCCAAGGTGACAGAGTTAAAATTACATTCCACATGTCATTTATGTGTATTTTAAGCAACCAGCACGAATGCATGAAATGTATAGTATGTATAGTCTGTTTGCCGTGAAAACGTACCAATGAATTTCACTTTAAACAAAAAAGTAAATCATTTAACAAATGATCATAGTTTCAAATTTGCTATTACTAGCTCTCAATGTTTCATTTGATACATGTACCCCTTTATAAAGCAAACCAGTAACAGCAATTTGATACATGTACCCCTTTATAAAGCAAACCAGTAATATGTACCCCTTTATAAAGCAAACCAGTAACAGCAATTTGATACATGTACCCCTTTATAAAGCAAACCAGTAATATGTACCCCTTTATAAAGCAAACCAGTAACAGCAATTTGACACAATGACTGTTTGTTAAACAACTTGTAACCTAAGTTGAATAGAAGATTTAAATGTGCAGTTGGCAAGATAAAATGATGAGGATTCACACTCTTAATTTCACTTTATTTGATTTACCTTTTTGTTTAAAGTGAAATTCATTGACACAGTTTCACAACAAACAGATTGTAGGTCCTACGTTTAAATGGCAGCAGATGTGTATTTGGGAATCAAGTGGTTTGTTTGGAAATGTGGTATGTCAGTTGTATATCTGTTTGAGGGGCCTTGGGTATTTGTAGCTTCAGCATTAATGTTATGTCACATAAGTCTGGCTGTAGCTAAGGCTACTCAGGTGCACATTTCCTCATTCAGTAGTTGGTAACACAGAGGCCTTTGAACAGCTTCTCTAACATGGCCGTGTGTGGTGAGTCATGAATGACCTACTTGTTCTTCAAGATGCTAGTCAGTGTATCAGTTTCTTCTTCATAGTAACCAAGAAGTTTTATTCTTCTTTTGGTCCTGCAGTTTCTATGTATGGGAGATAATGCATAGTACGATCCACAAAATGAGCAATCAGGTTGGAAAGTTACAACGCAAAGTAGAGGATGCTAAGGATAAGCTAGAGGCAGCACAGCGGAGGTTAGCAGATGGCCTTGACCCAGACCCCATAGAGGATGAAGATGTGCCGACATTAGAGCAGATTGACAGGATGGAGGAGAAGCTGGAGGCAACACAGAACCAGCAGAAGAGGCTGTTCCTCATTATCTTCCAGGTGAGGCCATCTTCATTCAAAACAGGTCTTCAGTTCATACAACTCATGTTCAACATCTGAAAATGTCATCTGACTTTCATGATGTTGAGTGGAGTCCAGAACTGACAGCAAAAAGAGGAATCAGATTTGGTGTGGAGAAACCGTTGACTTTGAAAAAGAATGTGTATTTGACACACAAATTACCTGAAATACACAGTGAATGTAAAAGCTTGCATCATTGTTGACTCAGTGTTACTGGACTGTAAGTTCAGATAATAAAAGCATGTGATTTGCTGTTGTTTAAAACTACACAGTTTATTGTTTGCCAATTAACTGCTCAGTGCAGATTAAATACCTGACCTGCTTTACCTTGTTTCTTGATCATTTTTAAACAATCACAGTTGATGTCTTGATGAAAGTTCCATACTGAAGTTGACTCCCAAAAACATGTCCATGACTCCATCTCATGATACCAGGGAGTCATGATGACTCCCAAATTTTCATGTCTAGGGCAAACACTGTGTTGACTGGTTTTATTAGTGTTCAAATGTACAGGCAGGACCTGTTCCTATCAATACAGAATTCTTGTTGGTCCAACCATGTCACATGATGTGTAGGTCATTTCCTTTCTGTCAATAATTACATGCTAAGAGATATCTGTTGGAAGTTATTGATAACAGAGCTATGCAATGTCGTTTTTTGTTATTTGCCAATTGAGGTTGAGGTGAGGACTGTGTTAAGGGGACTTGTTGAAATGGAGAAAGGTTTGAGATTTGATTTTTTTCCTTTCATTGTTTTATTCATTTGTTCTGTTTTATAGTTACTTGGATATGTAAATAAATATATATGTAATGGTCTCAAACACTTTTGTGATCCTGAAACCTGACAACTGTTTCAGCGTTTCATCATCCTGTTAACGGAACACCTGGCCCGATGTGAAGGTGCTGGCATTGACTACAACACTCCCTGGTACAAATGGGTCATAGAGAGACTCCAACAGATTTTCCTCCAGGTAGTTATGCTTGTTACTTCAACATTCCTTTTGAGGAAAACATTTCCATTTTCTGGCTAATAGATTCAGATGTTTTTGCTGGCTTCCTTAGTTGTACTGAATGTTATGCAGATGGAATGTTATTTCTAAGATATTTGTGTCAATATGAAATGCCATTTCCTTGTTTCAGCATCACAAGTTGGTGTACAAGTATATCAGTACCCTCGAGACCCTTCTCTTCACAGCAGACATTGACATTCACATCCTGGAAATATTTCAACAGTTTTGTGCTCTTCGCTCATAAAGCCCAGCAGTTGTCATTGTGCGAGACTCCATCCCAGCAGTGTGTCGACCATGTTCCATGGAATAATCTCACATGGTGTGAGACATTTACATATTTGATAAGTTGTGAATATTTTAAAAAATACGCTGTCGAATAACAGGATTTAGCAGATCATGGCAGATGTAAGTTTGGAATTCTGACTTATTTTGAAGATTTTACATTGTACATAAGAGCAGTTGTAGTAGGGTACACATATGCAGGAAGCTGTGGAGCAGGCTGTTGTCATGGACCATATCACTGTAGAATGAAAGACATTCCCTGTGATCTCATACAGTCAGTTCAATTCAGAAGGATATGATCTGAAACTGTTGCAGTGTTTCAGGTTGTCAGTTGGGAGCACAGTGTTATATTATCGGAACTTTGGTTACTGATCTGAATTTGACCTACTATGAATGTGTTAAATGTAAGTCCAGTGTTGCATCTGGTGTTGTCAGTTTGTATTATCTTCACAAACCAGTGTAATGGTATGTGTCAGTTGCAACATAAACAAGATTTGACTAGAAATAAATCTGAGGCATGTTTCTGGTTAAAGGTCAGTAGTTGGGAAAACTTGAAACTATCTTTGCAGTTTTTGGTAAAACACAAGTCTGAAACCTCTGGTGACAGAATTTCCCTTAGAAGAAACTGTAAATCAGTTTTATGTTTTTGTCAGCTTGATTCATGGGGCCAGCCCACTGACTGATGTTCCTGGAGGATTATTGTTGTACAGTCACACTGTCCACTGACTGATAGTACCCTGACAGTAATGGTAGCCATGTTCACTCCTTGTTAGAATAAAGCATCTATAGCAACACTACACAAATAAAAAACTTCAAGATTTCATTGAAATATATATTTTTAAACTTCATTATACTTTGGTGGAATTTGTCATGAGTTTCAATACATTTGTTAACTGTATTATTATTTAGAGGGCAAACTGACCTAAGGAAGAAATTCCCATTTTACTGAGGCCTTGCTGTATCTTCAGTCTTAAATATTCCATTTGAACATTGACTACGCCATCATGTACATATTAGAGGAGACTGCAAGATGTCATTTCTTCCACCTGCACTTCCATCAGTAACACAGCATCCCTCATGTAGATTGTCGGAAAGTCTTGAGAGTCTCTGGTTGAGTATTATATGCTGTCTAAGCACTTCAGTTTCAGGTGTGTGAATTTTAGAAATGCTGTTGAATTTATCATGTTTAAAGTTAAGGAAATGGTCTCTTCATGTGTTTCACATTTTAGTTTGTTGCCTAATGTAAGTAAATCTTTTAATAGTTAACAACTACAGAAATGGTGTCATACTGAAAGAAGAAATATCCTCTTGTAAATAAAGACAATGCTCATATAATGTACATCTCGTGTTTTGGTTTGGATGATCTAAAATGCTATTTGCATGTTTGGACTTCACTGTTAGTGTCTCTCTTAGCGATATTGATGTGTTTCTGGAGAGGATGATGTACTGTGGTACTGGTGTGTCTCTTGTGAGGATGGTGTACTGTGATATTGGTATGTCACTGGAGAGGATGATGTATTGTGGTATTGGTGTGTCTCTAGTGAGGATGATGTACTGTGGTATTAGTGTGTCACTGGAGAGGATGATGTATTGTGGTATTGGTGTGTCTCTGGAGAGGATGATGTATTGTGGTATTGGTGTGTCTCTGGAGAGGATGATGTATTGTGGTATTGGTGTGTCTGGAGAGGATGATGTACTGTGGTATTGGTGTGTCTCTGGAGAGGATGATGTATTGTGGTATTGGTGTGTCTCTGGAGAGGATGATGTATTGTGGTATTGGTGTGTCTCTGGAGAGGATGATGTACTGTGGTATTGGTGTGTTTCTGGTGAGGATGATACTCTGTACGACTGGTGTGTGTGTTTCTGGTGTGGATGATACTCTGTACGACTGGTGTGTGTGTTTCTGGTGAGGATTTTATGAAATGCCACCAAACTAATAAAGAAATCTGATATTTTCTCTTGAACTCGGGATGACCAATATCGGACAAGCACACACACAAGGCAGCAGGCTGTTGTTACATGGAGAGATCTTAGGACAACATACCTTACATTACAAGGTTTACTGGAGAGTAGCTAAAATACAGAGTTAGCAAGGATGGCTGCCCCTTTGGGCCATAGTGACAGATAGGATGTAACATCTGCTGTTGTTACACATTCTACATCATTGATAACAGTAATTACTGCCTATTTGAAAGGAGCAACACATTCCTTTGGGGAAAATATTCCTCTGACAATGAGTTTCACTGTTTTTTTTGCATACTTCTGTTGTATATTGACATCTGTGTCTCTCTGGACATTACCAGTCTGGTGTATGATTTTACCATGAAACATAAGACATGACAATCGGTTTTTTGTATTTTAGGCCTCTGGCCCTTATACAAGACAGTTGCATACAGTGTTGTGATACATGTTGTAGGGATATACATTAGGACATGACTAATTGTAAGTGCATACTTAACATAGACAGCTAGGTTACGATGGGTGGATTCATTATTAGTTGTTAATATACTAGTAAAGGCTGTCAATGATGGTTTCGATAGATAATATTCTGGGATATAATTGTAACGTAAATCTTCATAAAACGGACAATCAAGTGTAAAATGTACTTCATCTTCCACTGAAGAATTGCATAAAGGACAAATTCTCTCAGATTTTGTGATGGACAGTTTTCTGCCTCTATTTACCATTAAGTCCAACAAGCCTGTCCTGTATTTGGCAAATATGTTTCAACTACAGTTAAAAGTTAGTTTAGATAAATACAATTCAGTTTGTATTTGAGTTTTAAATGTTCTATATAATTCATAACAAGATCTACTTTCTAGAGTGAATGCCATTCCTGATAAAACACATTTACCGCTCAATCATGAAATTCTTTTAAAAACATAAAGACATCCCCAACAACCTGGCTTATCCATACCAGTCCATACCCATGAGAAAACAGAAGATTTCTTATATGTGGTACCCAAGATGTTTTACCCGTATTATCTAGATGAACCATCATATTATACGATATTTTGGCTAGACGACTTTCAGGCATTATATTGGAATTTTAAACCAGTATTTAAGGCATTGTATTTGTGAGAGTTAATATTACATAGGGTGTCTCCAGCATTCACCGTAAACGATACAATTTGGAGTGGCAGGCCCAACACATAAAAACTTTTTGCAAAATGAGAACAAAATCAGAATTGCAATGCATCCTTGCCATAGTCCCAATGGACAGTCAAAATAATCTGTTACATCAGAGACACATCGCACACAGGATTTTACATTTGAATACATTGCTTTAAACATGCTGTACATTTTCCCACCTAACCCGGGATTACGTAAGCAGTACCATAGTTTCTTTCTATCTACAGAATCGAAAGCTTTCTTAAAATCGACAAAAGCTACATACATTTTGTGTTTTTGACGAGATAAGCATTTCTGAATCATTGCATACAAAAAAAATAAACACAGTAAAAATATTATCAGTTGTGGAGTATTGCTTACGAAACCCAGCTTGAGTCTCCGGAATCTTGTCCCTCATGTTTGCCTATTTAGACAGTCAGCTATTTAGTACTGAAGTGAAGACTTCTCTGAGAATAAGAGATATTCCCCTATAATTATCAGGATTGTTAAAGATACCTTTCTTGTGAATTGGGACAATAATAGAAGACGACCAACTGCGGGGAAATACTCCTTTAGCGAACAAACTATTAAAGCATTTGTTGAGAAATGGAAGAATTTCTGTAACAGAACATTTAAGTATTTCAATATTGACACCATCAGGACCAGCTGCTTTTTCACATTTTAGTTGTGAAATTGCATTTGTGATTTCATCATCCGATTTAGGCGAATCTAGTACAAATTCATCTACTTCATCATAGCGCCCATTAAACTCATCCGAAACTTCTAAAATTTCTTGGTCGGGGTCAGACTGATCGAGCTCTACATCATTTGAAAGAACATCCCTGAAATGGATGAGAAACTCAGTTTTGGAAACTGACTTTTGTTGAGAGCGTTATGTTTTGATGTGTCACATTTCTTTCCAGAATTTAGACTGAAAAGCATAGACGTACTTAGTCTGTTTAGTTTATTACATTTGAGTTCATGCATAAAGTTCCTGTAACATTTTTTATACCTATTTCGCTCTTTACAGTATGTTCATCTGGGACTATCAGTGCGCTGATGTCAAAACTTTCTGAAGGCTCAATGTGCATTTCTCTTGGCCAATTTACATTCTCTGCTAAACGGTTTATATTTAGGATTGTCTTTGTACACCTTTTTCACACGTTCAGCAGATTTCATTATCATATCAACGAGATCATTAATAGCATTGCCTATATCAACATCAATTTTAATCAGCAGGTTTTCACCAAGTTGGCCTGATTCTTGACGTAGAGTATTTACAAATGTAGTACAGAATGATTCGTTCCAAACTATCTTCTCTGTAATAGTTGGTTTGTTATTAGACGCATTTGATGTATGGGTCGTTTTGGGGAAACTGCACGATAACTCGAGTGGAAAACGATCTGAATCATAGTGTTCACCTATATTAAAGTGTCGAAAATATTGAAATAAGTCTGGGAAGCAAATAAGGTAGTCATTCACACTACAACCTATCTCACTACGTGTCCTCACCATTTACGTCTCCATTCACTTTACCATTAACTATGAATAAATGGACATTACCAGTCTGGTTTATGATTTTAACATGAAACATGATAATCCTGCATTATCATCCACCTGGTGAGGACAGCTTCCAGTACTGCCAAGACACAGCCCAGCCAGGATAGGATACTGCAGTCTACATGCACAAGAAAGATAGGACTGTTTTCAAGTTTTGTTTATTAGCAAAAAAAGTACAACTTTTTACACATGCATACATGATGGTGTTTCTACCATGATTACATCACCATCCCATTGTTTACAAATTCACAATGCCATCAGTTATGATGTATACTTGTGCAACATGATATGACTGCAGTTGTGCCAAAGCTGAATGAACTCATCCCAGATACTGTGACAAGGACCGCAGCTAACTTCACAAAGGTACCTCCTCCTGGAGACACAAAGGATCCTTAAGTACATCCATGATCCACATAAATACCAGTGTGACTAGTTGAAACAGTCATTCTTTTAGATCAAAAATGAAATATTTCAATACTTTTGACAGATCATTGTAACGGATTGGAATTCAGAAATCAGTGACTCTGCCTTTGCGTTCCCAGTCCCCGTAACGAGTTGGTTCCGGCCCACGAGGACCCCCAATTTCCCCAGTGATGGGATTTACGTCATCAGGAAATCGCTCTAATGGTTCCTTCTCTAGTACCGGGTTATTTTGCTCATCCGATGTTTCCATTGGGTCGTCCAGTTTCCCTCCAGGGGTTTTGCCCTTCTTCCTAGCAGTTTTCTTCCCCTCATCAGAGTGATGGCGCAGACTGGCGAGGACAGGAATCCTAGTTCCATTTGATGTTAGGATATTGGCTGCAACGATAACATTACTATATTGGTCAGAGATACAACTCAAAGGCTTCAAAGAGTTTAGCATTAGCTTCACCAGGAAATTCAAAATTTTCTCTACCATAAAGCTGAAGCTTGCAAGCACTCCAGAAAATATACACTGACCACTAAGTGAATCATGACTAAGACTTTTCAGACAGCTCTGACTCTCATAAACCATAGAATATTAACAAAATTATGAAATCTATGGCTAAGATTTAATGTGGTTATATTTATGTTTGAATTTGCACACCTGTTGTTGATATGGAACGACCACATAATGTATTAGGTTACTAAAAACAAATAAGGTTTACCCCACTGTTGAAACAGTGGCCACACATTTATAGACCAAATCCATGAGTATCACTGCTTAGTTTTATGGATGGTGATAAGCACTGGCGTTCAACATGGTCAAGATATGTAGTATGGGTGATAAGGCTGGGAGAATAGTATTACCTGATTTCATGCTATCTCTACATTCAACTAAGGAGTATTGGACACTGAACAAATGATCTTGTGGTCAGTTTGGCTGACCAGGTTGAAACATGTCATCACATCCCAACTGTGTAATTGGATGCTTATGATTATCTAAATGTCTGGTCCAGACTCGATGTTTTACAGACCACCACCATATGGGCCTGTTAATGTTGTACAAGGCGTAAAGTTTGAAATGGAAACTGATAAAAAATAATCACGTTGATATGTCTGCAGTGTAATCATCTGGAAAATATTTGTCAGTGTTAATAAGTTCACATTCAGTGTTTTCACTAATGATGCTGTTAGGATAAAATTATATCCCTAATCCATATACCTTTTTTCAGAGTCCAGAAATTACATAATTAATTTTGTGAGTGAGTGAGTGAGTTTAGTTTTACGCCGCAGTCAACAATATTCGAACTATATGGTGGTGGTCTGTAAATAATCGAGTCTGGACCAGATAATCCAGTGATCAACAACATGAGCATCTATCTGCGCAATTGGGAACCGATGACATATGTCAACCAAGTCAGCGAGCCTGACCACCCAATCCCGTTAGTCGCCTTTTACGACAAGCATAGTTGCTTTTCATGGCAAGCATGGGTTGCTGAAGGCCTATTCTACCCCTGGACCTTCACAGGTCAATTAATTTTGTAATCATAGATCTAGGCACCAGAGAACTGAGAGGGGGCTTACTAAAATGTTGGCCCCTAGGGTTGAGGGTGAAAATCCCTTGATGTGATATGTTCTGATCAAAGTCTGGGTGTCAATGAAATCTGACATCAGGTGCGAACAGTGATCACCAATTTTAGTAAGAGATCTTTCACCTACTGCAATATTAATAATGAGCTGACTCTATGCCACGTATTTAGAGTGTTCAATGCGTGGTGAGCGAGCTGGGCTACTAATCCAGCGAGCTTGGAGGTGCCAGGATCGAGCCCACCTGTGACTGGGTGTAAAAAACCTTGGACTCAACTTTGTGTACAGACTCTTTCAGTGTTGTCACAACCCCTAGTGTGCAGTACACAACCCTGTGCACTTAAAAGAACCCATGAATCCATTGGTAGATGACCAGATGGTGGCCACACAAAAACGTACAAACACCTAGTTGCGGGTACAGCAACATGCAGTAAACATGGTCAAAGTACTGTGACTATGTGTCCCAGTCCACCCAGCTGTGAATGGGTACATCGTAAGGATGGGAAGGCCACATTAACTCGGTGCGCCTGGTAAGGCTGCAAGAGTTGTATGATCCCCAGGGAGTTTAGATTGAAAATATGATGTGCTGTTGTTATGGACATCCAATGATCAAGGGGAGAAAAGCACCCTTGAACTAACTGGATATCGGCACTATACAAATATCTAGTTGTATAGGTGTTGTATTTAATCCAATCAAAATTACACATCAGGCAGCATGACATATTTCCATCATGGAAAATGCACAGCTTAATCACTTTCTGCGTTTTTGAGATGGCAAAGTGTCTTCTTGAAGAGCAGGAACTGAACAAAATATGGATGGTGCAGTACCTGGCAGGTCAGAGGTTCCCACCTAAAAAGGCCAAGTACCACAACAATGAGTTTCATCTCCAGCAGCTGAAGCACCGTCTGGCTACTGGTGACCTACCTCTCATACAATTTACTTACGCGGCATCACATTTATTAAAGTTAAATTAAAGTCAAAACAAAGTGTCCATGATGGTCCTGTGCTGATCCAGTATTATTTGTGATCTTATCTTATTATTGGGGTTAAAATATTACAGTTCCATGTACAATTTAGTGCTTTACTGTGAAAAATATGACTACATACTCAATCTGCTTATTTGTTGTTTCTGTTTTCCGTACATCCCATGTGACTCTAACAACAATTTAATCCCATTGTAACCAGTCAGTGGTGCGTGGAGACTGTCGGCACCTCCCTTGCCATTTGGCACCTCCCTTGCCATTTTGTTTTGACACGCTGTGTAAGGTTGACGTTTTGGTAATGAAACATACTGAGGTAGCAATTAGAAATAATAACACCATAAAAATAAATCTAATGACTAGTTAACTGTATTAGCATCAAGACAGCAATACTCTATTTAATGAATTCGAAACTGGATGAAATTTAGCTTTGCTCATCTTTTCACGACCCTTACCATACATTAAATTTTGTCCTTAGTCTGTACTGTCATAGGAATATAAGGCAATATTTTCATACGTCTGAGTCTCAATGAAAGCTGATGATAAGAATAAAGAGTGTGTTGTTTGGAATATAATATACAATTACAAATTTCAACAATTACATACTGTGACCACTAGATTTAGTGATACACGCTGTTAGGTTCTGCGAATTGCTTGCTGAAGTATGCTTCTTTCCACTATTATATGAGTGAAAACAGCTTGACATATAATTGTTTTCTGCAAATATTTTGCATAAACATCAACTGTCCACTGATAGTGCTCCTGTATTCGCCCTTGGGCTTGGGCCCTAGCTTGGTTCACAAGTTTCATAACGAAGCATTATTGCCTCGTCAGTTTATCCCAACTTTCAAAGCGTATTTTTTCAAATTATCTAAGCACTACCGCTGCTAAATTTCAGTAATAAAAGCCAGCACAGTATGCAATAACTTACATAACGAAATTGAAAGAGCTCTCACGTTTCTCCGAACTGCAGCCATGTTTACATTTGAAGGTGAAGGTCGTTGGGTTAGAAGCGGGTTGTACAAAAAGGTTTATTCTCCTAATATCCGAATAGACATAATATGATGTTTTGTTACATTGCTGTGGTCATCAAACTTAAGGTTTCTATCATAAGCACATTTGGAAAGAGTTCCACCCGTACCATAGTATAGATCTCCCTTCCCTGGTGTAATATTCCAACACGTCAAAATAAGTTCATTCGCTGTGTTTTAAAACCTGTTCTTGTTGATTGAATGCATATTTAGGGTGAGATATGCATGTAAGTTTGTACTTTCTAAGACATCTTGTAATAGACATAATCGCATGGATAATCTACAACTAATCTATACATGGTCTCATAGGATACACTGGTAGTTGGGTACGAATGTCGTAAACAGTACGTTATGGAGAAAGTCTTTCTCCAGTTCTATGGTCAAACTGAGGAAAATGAACACAGGCTGGCTACCCAACGCAACGTCAAAGAAGAAACGTGACGTCATAGCATTGTTTCACCCTGAACTATTATAGTTAAAGCACGAGGACGCTTGCTTTATTTAGGAGATAAACACCGTCGGTTCCAAATGCATTCCCGTGCTTCAAATACTCAATAACACATCTGGAGTTGCTCATTTGTGACGTCATTCTAACTATACGTCACAATATGATTTGAATGACGTCACCACTGTTGATGACGCAACAAAACAATTGTTTGCGGTGTTTCTACGTGTCAGTACGCAGTAAATAGTCTTGCAGTTTCCGGGAATCTAATACGCTGTCGGTTCCAGATGCATTCCCGTGCTTCAAATACTCAATAACACCCGGAAATTGGCCAACACATGATGTTTATCGACATTGTAAACACAAAAGTAAACCAAAGGGTTTTACTGTCCGCACTCGTTTACATCGAGAACGAGTACAGCAGTGTCATCAGCTGGTCGTTTCAGCTGGTTCCCGTGGTAGCATCTGGAGTTGCTCATTTGTGACGTCATTCTAACTTTACGTCACAATATGATTTGAATGACGTCCCCACTGTTGATGACGCAGCAAAACAATTGTTTGCGGTGTTTCTACGTGTCAGTAAATAGTCTTGCAGTTTCCGGGAATCTAATACCATTTGATCATGTTTTTCAAACAATCAGATTACAGAACACAGTGACGTTTGGTTTACATTACACTATACATGGTGGTAGAACGAAATGTATTTCTTTTCTAAGATGCCGTATTTAAACATTTCTAAGCCTAATTTCGGTTAATCTATGGCAGAAAATAAACGACGGTGTATGTGGCCTGCGCGCTGTTCATTTGACGTGTCAGCCCCCTACGTTAAGACAAACGTTACTAGGGAAACAAATGATGAACAGTTTGGTGATGGTTTATGTTCGGGTTAAATATTTTCTCTAGATCATTTTAATTACGTCTATCATTCTCTTATATCATTACCATATAAGGCAATATGACCGTCTCATTTCTACTACCAATGAAAGTTTAGATCAGTACATTCAGCTCAAGCTGACTAGTCAAGCGGCATTCCACGACTGCATTGTGGGAATGTAAACATTGCAAACATTACCGTGTTTCTGTAACATTTTGAGTCGAACTCTGAGACATTTTATCCTTCGGAAAACATAAACGTAATGTTTCCACCGGTGATGTTAGCTGTGTGATGCAACTGCAAACCAAGAAACGGGATGCGACGAAACAGTTTACTGTGGGAGGCTGTACGAGGCGATGGCAGCTGACATCCATCGTGACGTCGGTTACAATTTGACGTAATGCAAAAAAGTTCGATTACGAGGGGCAGACTGGAATGGCGCAATGACGTCAACACATTGTAACGTAATGCAAAAAATGCACATTATCGCCTGGTAAAGTATTGTCGGCGCCTTTGATCTTTCATCGAAGCATCTTAGAATTAAGAAATACAGTTCGTTCTACCACCATGTACAGTGTAATAAAGCACACTTTCGCCCTGAACTGTTATAACGTTAAAGCACTCACGGAAGCGAGTTTAGTATTCTGTTTATTACCCGCCAACATAAAGTGTCAGAAACTGCGGCGAAATTGCCTACAGTGTGAGGACTCTCAGCTTTCAAGTCAAGCAAGGTTTAGCAAAATCGCGACATCAACATTAGCATTGTGACGTCACAACTTTGAACCATTTTGACGTCATTCGTCAAGCGGCATTACACTAGTGTAATATTGAAGTGAAAATATTACACTGCAGAATCTTCAACGGGCGAGTAATAATTAGGAGATAAACATCATGTGTTGGCCACTTTCCGGGTGTTATTGAGTATTTGAAGCACGGGAATGCATTTGGAACCGACGGCGTCAGCATGATGTTTGTCGACATTGTAAACACAAAAGTAAACCAAAGGGTTTTAGTGTCTGCACTCGTTTACATCGAGTACGGAATACAGCTGTGAAGTGTCATCAGCTGGCCGTTTCAGCTGGTTCCCGTGGTAGCATCTGGAGTTGCTCATTTGTGACGTCATTCTAACTTTACGTCACAACATGATTTGAATGACGTCACCACTGTTGATGACACAACAAAACAATTGTTTGCGGTGTTTCTACGTGTCAATACGCAATCGTAACTACTCGCCTCTTTCCGTAACCCGCAAGAAGCCGGCTTTCCGGAATGACCCGAGTAGTTACGAATGGTCAATACGCAGTGAATAGTCTTGCAGTTTCCGGGAATCTAATACCATTTGGTCATGTTTTTCAACCAGTCAGATTACAGAACACAGTGGCTTTTGGTTTACAATCTCAGATATTACATTATACCGGACGTCGTTTTCGGAGGTCTTTTGAAACGTATTATGAAAAACCTGAATTGGTCAAGCTGGTTCCTGGCTTACTATGCGCAGTCTCTTCTTGCATTAGAGAGACGGAGACTAGTTTGACTGCGAGTGAGTGTGATTGCTGCCAGCAGGCTTTCAAACAGTAATTTTGGCTCTATCGTCAACCAGTGTTGCAGAAAGAGCTAAATGGCACAAGTAGTGGACGTTAGCCGTTTGTTGACATACAAGAGCACGGATACCATGATGTTACGCCTATATTACCATTACCAGGACGAACCGGGATTCGAACCTAAGAACATTGTTCTAACTGTCGTTGGACTGACTGACTATTTAATATAGATTTCTCTCGCTATTTGTTACACAAGGAACAACTCACAAGTGGTCAGCTTATTTTACTGATCCCTTTTGTGGTGGCTATGATTCTTATGAAATACCTTTTGAACTGGCTGACATGACTGAATTTAGTTTTAAGCATTTTAGCAGTATTCCAGAAATGTCATGGAGGAGGACACCAGAAATGGGCTTCACACATTGCATCCATGCGGGGGAATCGAGTCCGGGTTTTCGGTGCGTTTGAACTGAGTCCCCTTATAATACGTAACTCCTTTAATATTTATAACTGTCTCAAGCAGCACTTGTCGGTGTCTAAATGTGGAGTATATAAGTGTCCGCTGCTAAGACGACCTGTTTGGACTGACAAAGAAATACGCTTATTGAAACTGTATAAGAAAGTTCACAAACTTTAACTTTCAGTGCGGAAAAGGATAACACTTTGCTAATCAGCTGATCCGTTATTGTCACACAATATGAACGGTGCCATTATGTTCAATGTTATGTGAAACAGACTATAACGGTATAGTGAACTGGAAGTGCTTGGCCCTTCTGTTCACATGCGCATAGTGAACAAAGCATTTCGTAGATTCGGCGGAAGAAACAGTGAACTATGCAGCACTAGTTGTCTAGGGTGACATTCGGTAGGTATTCCCCGAGATCAGTGTTTTATGCTTCGTTATACCCCATATCATCGGTGACCTAGTTTCACCACATGAATCGGTTTTTCAGCGCATGTGAACGATCTCTGAACGATTATCACTGAGTGTTATCCAAACGTTCAGAGGCATGCATTATTTGGTGCACCGTGACATCTGTAGCAATACTTGCATGTGAACTGTATCCTTGAATATCTATTAAGTCTTGAATATCACACAAGTTCTAACGGTGTATTTGTGTACATAATGTCCGCTCTTTTTCACTGCGCTCCGGATGACGAATTATATTGTTGTCAATATAAATATTACCGGAAACAGTTTCATGCACGATTAAGATATTTGGAGTTTGTAGGCAGAATACATATAATCTGTGGCATTTGCTATGCACGTAGTTTGAGAAATCTGCAACATGTATATTACAATGTTTAATTGTCTAGGTTACCAGAGACCATATGATCTTTGATGTTACTATGTGATACATGTGACATGATTGTTCATCCCATGTGTGCATGTACTATGACTACATTGACTCATAAATGAACCGTATGTATTTAAATGAATAGGGCATATACCAAGTCACAATAATTATAATCAAATGTCTTCATGTGTAAATAAGACAGTAGTTACAATCTGCTATTAACAAATCACTGCATTTTATGAATCACAGTATATGACATGTAATGAATCACAGTAGTAACAATGTATTAAAACTAATGACTGCATGATGGAAAATACAGAATATGTGAATCACATTTCTTACAATGTGTTAGAAACAAATCACTGCATAATTGAGAATACAGCTTTGATGAATCCCATTAGTTACAGTATATTAGAAATAAATCACTGCATGATGGGAAATGCAGCATTTAATGAATCACATTACTTACAATGTTATAAATAAATCACTGCATGTTTGTGAAATGCCACTTTTAATGAATCTTATGTTATGATATGTTACAAATGAATCACTGCATGCTTGTGAAATGCCACTTTTAATGAATCGTATTTGTTATGATATGTTACAAATAAATCACTGCTTGCTTGTGAAATGCCACTTTTAATGAATCGTATTTGTTATGATATGTTACAAATGAATCACTGCATGCTTGTGAAATGCCACTTTTAATGAATCGTATTTGTTATGGTATGTTACAAATAAATCACTGCTTGCTTGTGAAATGCCACTTTTAATGAATCGTATTTGTTATGATATGTTACAAATATATCACTGCATGCTTGTGAAATGCCACTTTTAATGAATTGTATTTGTTTTGATACGTTACAAATATATCACTGCATGCTTGTGAAATGCCACTTTTAATGAATCGTATTTGTTATGATATGTTACAAATGAATCACTGCATGCTTGTGAAATGCCACTTTTAATGAATTGTATTTGTTATGATATGTTACAAATGAATCACTGCATGCTTGTGAAATGCCACTTTTAATGAATTGTATTTGTTATGATATGTTACAAATAAATCACTGCATGCTTGTGAAATGCAGCATTAATAGATAAGCAACTTGTGTTACTGTTAACGTTAATTTTGGCTTGTGTGTTGGAAGTTACTGATTTCCATTTGTCCTCATTAATTTACAGGGGACAACGGGGTAGCCTAGGCAGGATCAGATCCAGGAGATTGGAGATGGTGGGGTGCACATAAATCATGAAGTCCAAAAGTTTGGGGGAGATGCTCCTCAGAGAAGTTGTGTTTTGAGGGAGAAGTGGGGTGCACTCTTTCCCTCTGGATCTACCCCTGCTAGTGTTTAAAGCGTTACTTGTCATGTTGAACAGATGGGTTCAGTGCTAGAATATTGCTCAAAGAGTGTTCACATACTCACTCACTGAAACATGTTTGGTATATTTATGTATGTACTACTCACTCACTCACTCACTAAGATATATAAATGGCAATCCTGGCTGTAACTTTTGTTTTGGTTATGTTTCAGTAGATGAGTTAACTCCTTGTCTGAGTGTGTGTCAGTACATAATGACTGCTTCTGATAATCATGCTAGTGTTGGAGAAGACCACAGGATGATCATCTCGCAGTTGGGAAGTGGGATTTTGATGTTTGTAATTTACCACACACTCTACAAAATTACACCTGCATTGTGGCAATTTTTAAATAATTGAGTCTGAACCAGACATTCCAATGACCAACATCATGAGCATAATTCTATGCAGTTGGAATATGATGGCATGTCAAACAAGTCAGTGAGAATGACCACTCAGTCCTGTTGATTGCCTCATGGCAAGCATGGATTGCTGAAGGATAATATAACCCACATCCTCTTGGGTTTGTGAATTGTGATGGCATAACAGGTTATACTATAATTTCACACCTGCATGCATGTCGAAAACATCAGCTAATATTTTTAGTGAGTACAGTCAGAGAAAACACCTTTATTCTTTCCTTTTGTTTCAGATCCTCATCTGATGCCAGTGATGAAATCTGCAGGTTTGAAATGAAAGCCCATCCAGACAACCCGTTACACCATTACAGTCATGTAAAGTGAACAGCTGACCTTCAACAATGTCTGAAGGTCAAGTTCAGGGGACAACTCAAACGACACCCACCTCCTCCACCACAACTGCTGCTAATCCCCCAAGTACTGCAGGCTACCCATCAGCCTCCCATGTTGCCACATCCAGCTCTGAGAGCTGCCCATCAGCCTCCCATGCCGCCACACCCAGTTCTGAGAGTTACGCATCCTCCTCCCATGTTGCCACACCCAGTTCTGAGAGCTTCATGGTGTTCAACATACATGAAGCGACTGTCACTCTCCCTCAGACTCAGGACTTCCACACGGTCACAGCCCTGAACCTCAAAACTCAGGACAATGATCCACCACAGCCAGCTGACTACACATTTGGCAACCTTCAATACAGCATTAAACCAGCCAAAGCCAGGAATGATCTTTCTCTTGCCAACAAAGTCCGTCTTATTAGAGAGTCTGAGAGCACTGGAAAAAGTCAGAGACAATTAGCTGCAGAGTTTAGTATATCTCTGGGATCAGTGAATAACATCCTGAGACGGAAGCGGGAGTATGTTGAGGCGTACGAGAACAGTGATTGTCCTACTCCACCAGCCAAACTCCCAAGAAGGATATTTCCAAAGAAGCCCGATTTTGATGTTTTGAATGCACTTATTGTGAAATGGGCAGAAATAGCCCAAAGCAAAAATATTCCGATATCCAGACCTTTAGTGCAAGAGAAGGCCAAAGAGTTTGCCAAGAAGCTGAACATGTACAGTTTTTCTCCATCCCAGGTGTGGCTAGAGAACATCCAGAAGCTGCTTAATTTGCCTTTGCACTCAGGTACAGAGAACTCTGACCTGACGGCCAAGTTGTACACAGTGTGGATGAAGATGTTGCCATACCTGGTGCAGGGTTATGAACCAGAGAATGTGTTTACCTGTGGTGAGACTGCTCTCTTCTACAAAGGACTGCCAGACAAATGCTATATAGAGGGTGGTGTGTGTCTTGGCACTCACCATAATATCAGCTTTGAGGAACATCGCTTCACCCTTCTGTTCTGTTGTAGTGCTACTGGGGAAAAACTTCAGCCCCTTGTGATTGGGACAAACTCTTATCCCTTCTCTTGCCAGAGTCTCAACTCCCTTCCTGTCACATGGAGGAGTCAGCCCAAGGCTTGTATGACATCATCAATCTTTGCTGAATGGTTACAGCGTCTTGACCTAGCAATGGAAAACCAAGGTCGTCGGATTGCATTGTTCATGGACATGGCACCAGCTCATCTGTCCAGCCTTGTTCTGAAGAATGTGAGTCTCAAATTCTATATGGACAACTCCTCTTCATATCTTCAGCCTCTGCAACAAGGCATCATCACAGCCTTCAAGTCACATTATCGTAAACGTTTCCTCCAGGCTATCCTGGCCCGAGTTGAAGCCAGTGAGGAGGCAGCAAGTGCCCTAAAAAACATCACAGAACTGGATGCCATCTACTGGATCAGGTCAGCCTGGGACAATGTGAAAACATCTTTGATCTGTAACTGTTTTGATGCTGTTGGCTTCAGCACATCTGAAGCTTTGTCTGATGATGGCACCAACAGCCTGTTGTCCAATCTCCCTGAGCTGGTTGAGGAAACTGGTCAAGCACTGAAGTTCACTCCAATGTATGCTGAGGTGTATTTGCAGTTTGACTCCCAAGTTCTCTGTCATGTGTATGAGGAAGCTGAATGGGAGAAACAGCTGATTGCAGAAGCACTAGGTCGGCCTGTGATTAAAACAGAACCAGAGGACACATATGGTGAACTGTTCAAGCAGAAATTCTCTGAAGGTGCTGGTATGCATAGTCAGTTAGATTCCAATGTTGTTTTGCAGAATGAAGCTTTAGACTGTTTGAGTAAGCTGAAGTCGTTTGCTGTTAATGACACTCACTTGCTGACAAAGTTGTACTCACTTGAAGAAACCATGCTGGAGTCCATCAGTGCCAAGAGACGGCGTGCCAAATATCGGAGCATCAACATTCTTCATATGCAATGACTTCATTGCACAGTATATGATGTCTATGTATGGACATATGTAACCTTTGGGGATGATAAGTCTTTACAGGTGCCAGTATCATCTACTCGCATGTTGACGCATCATGTTTGAGGTTATGTACTGCATTGCATTTCCACCCTTGATTGCAGTAGCTTTCAATGCCATGCTAGGCCTCAACTCACTGGCTCATTCCAGTGCTCTTCTTGATCGGCCAGGATGACGTTTTCCTCCATACAGCTGACTCGTATGCTACTACAGCCTTGTTGGCAAGTCACCATCCTTCAGTAATATCCTAGGAAATTGCTTACCAAGTAATACAGAGAGATTGATCAGCTGTTGTTTAGCTTCATGTGGGACATAATGCTACTGTATTCAATTCATCCAGTTATGTATTTTATGATGTGGAAATTCTATGGGGTATATTCTATGGGATATATTCTATGGGGTGTGTTCAATGAGGCTTACTTGGTTGACATGTTATTGTATCCCAATTGTGTTGATCGATGCTCTTGCTGTTGATCACTGGATTGCCTGGTCCAGACTTGAATATTTACAGCTGGAATACTAGTACACAACCAAAGCAAACCTCCTCCTTCCACATGGGTTGACAGAGTCATCTTCATGAATACATTATGTAATCGCAGTGCTTGTGAAAGTGCCAACAGTGTTTATCATTGATGCTTTTTTGTTTTGTTGTTTCAATTTGAGGTTTGATGTGAAGCTTATTTCAGTACTTATTTCAAGGCCCCCACATTGTGAAAATGACTGCTCTATGGGCAGATTGTTTGTACTTAAGATTGAGACAGCTAAAAACATTGTACTCCAATGGTTCACATTTGTGCAATAATAGACGACTGACTTAACTAGAAAGGTCACTGACGACAGAGTACATGAATAAGAGCAAGTGAATGTTGTAACAAGCTAGTCAGGCTAGTCACATGGCAACAGGTAGTCTGATAGTTTACGGGAAGATAAGAATCTAAACAGTAAATCTCTTTTGGATGAAATACAAGATTGGACTAGCATATTAATCTGACTGAGTGATCCACTGTGGTGAACACTATCTTTAAGTGTCTGACATAGGGTGATGTCTGATATACTTGTATGCAGGATATCAGTGACACTATATTGCTTTGTCACACAATCCAAGAGCTGTCTCATGATGTGTAAATATTATAGATATATGTCTTGAGATACAAGCCAAAAATGTATATTCCAATATTATTACAACATTCTGCTATTAAATGGTATCCATTCCCAAAACCTTTCTTTGTTGTCTTTTAGTGTTATTTAGAGGTTGTTATAGATGACCAAGATATTTTATGGATTCATCTTGAATTGTTTCCACACAATGTTTTGGGTTCATTACAGATCCTTCATGAGGTGAACGGTTTATCTGTAATGAACCCGAAATGTTTTGTGGACAAGATCTTAAAAGATTAATCCATAGAATATAACCTTTGTTTGTGTTTCTTCAGATACTGGTTAAGTTGACCATCCCCGCTTGTGTGAAACCAGGTTGATAATACAGTGAACACTCCACAGCTCCCACTTGGGTGATACCCAGTTTATGACACAGGGAACATGCCAGTTTACATTTGTGTGATACCCACTTTATAATGCAGTGAACACTCCACAGTTCCCACTTGTGTGATACCCAATTTTTGACACAGTGAACACTCCACAGTTCCCACATGTGTGATACCCAATTTATGACACAGTTAACACTCCACAGTTCCCACTTGTCGTATACCCAATTTTTGACACAGTGAACACTCCACAGTTCCCACATGTGTGATACCCAATTTATGACACAGTTAACACTCCACAGTTCCCACTTGTCGTATACCCAGTTTTTGACACAGGGAACATGCCACAGTTTCCATTTGTGTGATGCCCAGTTTATAATACAGTGAACACTCACAGTTCCTGCTTGTGTGATGCCCAGTTTATATCACAGTTAACACACCACCGTTCACACTCATGTGATATCCAGTTTATAACACAGTGAACATTCCACAGCTCCCACTTGTGTGAAACACCCACTCATTGGCAACCCAGTTATAATACTGTGAACACTCCACACTTCCCATGTGTGTGATACCCAGTTTATAAAACAGTGAACACTCCACAGTTCCCTCTTGTGTGATACCCAGTTTATGACACAGGGCACATGCCAGTTTCCATTTGTGTGATACCCAGTTTATAACACAGCTAACACTCCACAGTTCCCTCTTGTGTGATACCCAGTTTATGACACGGCACAATGCCAGTTTCCATTTGTGTGATACCCAGTTTATAACACAGTTAACACTCCACAGTTCCCTCTTGTGTGATACCCAGTTTATGACACAGGGCACATGCCAGTTTCCATTTGTGTGATACCCAGTTTATAACACAGTGAACACACCCTAGTGCCCACTTGTGTGATACCCAGTTTATAACACAGTTAACACTCCACAGTTCCCACTTGTGTGATACCCAGTGTTTCAGATAAGGGATTACTGCCACTGTCTGAATACAGAGCAACGGAGTAGAGATATCAAAGAGTGTTGCTTGTGTTTAAGTCATTGGTGATCAAGTGTAAGAAGCAATTTGCACTTAGGTTCCTTGCTAGATATCATCTGATCCTTGGAATTCCAGATGTAAGTTTGTTAGATCTGTGATGCAGGTAAAAACAAGTCATGAAGGGACATACAGTGGATGACCCCAGGTGTTTATTCAATCAAAAGATATGAACTTCATAAAATATCTTGGTGCTCTTAAGCAGTGCACTAACAAATCCAATACATCAGCTGTATACACCAGTCCATTAACAAATATAAAATGTATCACAGTTCTCTGCTACAGCTTCATCTAAGAAAACAACCACTTGCTAGGCAGAACATCACAATATTAAATTTGTGCCTGGGTTAATGTACAAATGTTCCCAAAGCCATATCAGTTTGTTTTCCTGTTTTTGTTATAATAGTTTTCAATGGACATTTTACCAAAATTTCACAAGTTTTATATAAAGAATAAGTAAGCAAGGTATGGTGTAATGTCCTCTTTCCAGTTATACACCCTTTCAAAATATTACCTTTGATGTTTTCTGTGGTTCTGAATGTCCATTATATTGAGGGGTCTCTGATATAAATTGTTAGCAAGAGTAAGCATTTGACAGCAGTGAGATCAAGGAAAGACATTTTTCTAGACAAATAACATTAAAATATCCACTATCAACATTCCTCAATACAGACACCATAAACTTCATGAGAATATTTGGATTAAGAGTCTAAAACAACATACCAGTACACAAGCCAGTCATGGGTGAGACAGCAACTCTTACTTTACTAGTATAGATAAATGTGGACAGTCTTACAAATAGACATTGGGCAAATTAGACATGAAGACCGATATGAAACCACATCTCATAAACAAGGCCTGCCTATTCCTAAATATATATGCAAGCTACCTGTGTATATTCAGTTTTACACTTTGTTACAGAATAATTTATTATCACTTTGGTGTCTTTAGTTCAGTTGCATATTCCAGCAATGAAAGAACACAGTAATTAAGTATGTAGGCATATTGTAAATCAAAACATTTCTTACCATGTGATATTTAAATAGAAATCAATTATTGCACTAAACAGAACCAGTACATATTTTCATATCAAGATCATGATCTATTTATATCGGTACTTTACATTTGACATAGTGCACCTAGAACAAGGAACTCAATGGCACTACCTCAACAGACAGATAGGTAATATTGATTATGATCTTGACATACAGCACACTTCTAACATATCTGAGATTCCGGAACTTTACTGGTCACTCATCATTATCACAGATTTAATCATAGACTGGCTTAAAACCACCTCTAGCCCCACCCCCACCCCCACCAAAGCTGACAGCAGCATTGTTTCCGACTGGTCGTTGTGTCTGCGGGATTGAACCCTCTCCTTGAGTTAATGCAAGGTAGCGGCTGTCATCATACTCCTCTCCAGTCAGGGTTATATTTCGCAGGTTTGGCATCTCCGCAAATGGCAGGTACATCTCTCCTAGATACACAGGAAATCATTATCCAATAACAGAAACTTCTGCTTCTGATGATATATGTTCAAACTGAATAGCATTGTGAAATTCTAGGTAAACTACATATAACATCCCAGTTTCGTAATCCCACTTAATATCCAGGAAACATCTGTATATGCTAGACACGTAAAGAAACTGTGGACGCAAAAATTTAAAATCTAAATTTAACAAACCTGTTTAGACACATAAGGATTTGAACTCAGAGATAAGTGACATGTATCCAACATGCATGCGCATGCCACGTTCTGTGACGTCAGTGGTTTCATCCATGCATTCCGGGAAAGAGAAACAGAGCAAATGAATGCTACACAATAACGTCACTTTGAAAATCTCAATCCCTGCCCTTTCGATCGTTCAAAAAATTAAACGGCTATTGAAACACATATGATGCCAGGGCTAATGTGTGCACAACGTAACGAGGCCATTGGGATGGTCCATGGGGCAATGTCTCAGAACGCAAATGATGTCATCGATTGCCCACGTACTGTACAGCCAAAACAAGACAAATGGATAAGGGTGACCCATCTTCGCCACAGGTTTAGGACTGCAGTGATGACTGTCTGGACCATCCCAGGACTTCGCTGTATTCACCCCAACACAGTTTGACAAAGTTTACACCATCACAGGATCAGACCATGACATCCTGCCATACGACCTATCCTGACACAATGTCATCGATAAGCTTGCTGAATTTTTGTGTCGAAATCATGTCGGAAGACCCTTGTTTTGAAGGAGAAATGTTGTTTTTACAGATGAGTCCAGGTTTAACATTTCCCATAGTGATGGACATCAACGTGCCTATAGACACGTGGGAGAACGCTATGCACAGACCTGTGTCTTGGAGAGGAATCGCATTGGTGGTGGTAGTTCCATGATGATTTGGGGTGCCAAACAGTATGCCAAAGAACTCCTTTCGTGATTGTTTAGGGCAATTTAACTGGTGTGGGCTACAGGGATGAGATTCTTCAACATTTGGCAATTCCTTATCTGCAATGTGATGGTCCTGGGTTAACATTCCAACAGGACCATACCCGGCCTCATACGGTTAGGGCTGCTATTGATTTCTTGCAACACCACAACATCTACGCTGTCTTCCTCATCCGCTAGATAACATCCTTCACCTTGCAACAGAACTTGAGAGAATTTGGCATGACATCCCACAAGTCTTCCTTGCATGTCTGATAGGCTCTACACATCGTCGATGCACTGCTGTTCTCAATGCTGACGGTGGACATGCCCATAATTGAGCTTGTGACATGGTCGTTTGACCCGTCCCGCTTGTGGACTCGTGACGTCATTGTGATTGACTTTTCAACTGAAATTCTCCCAACTTGTTACGGTCTCATGATCCCTCTATTAAAGTTTATATGTACCTTTCACATTGTTATCGTACTGATCAACTGGGATAATATTTTGACAATGCACAGTTTCTTTATGTGGCTAGTATATATGGAGATTTATATATGGCGATGACGATAAAAGAACATAGATGGGTCCAATAATAACATGTACTGAGTTCACACAGATGTCACATGAACAAATTGCTGAGTGAGTTGGATACGGAAAATTTGGGGCAACATGCCTTGTGATAAACTTACTTCATCTTGTCTTTGAAGGGCATTTAGAAGTGAAATGCTTGTTAGCATTAACTCCGAAACGTTGTGTTCTCATATAAAGAAGTTGATATCCATATAATCTTCATTCTTACTTCATCTTACTTGCTACATTTAAAATGATAATTCTATAATTGACACATCACATATCTAACCTAATAACCACCTCTTCTGCATGCCTGCATCTCACCTTCCTGTTGGCCATCACGTCTACACTCATGCATCTCACCAACATCTTGGCCATCACTTCTACAGTCATGCATCTCACCAACATCTTGGTCATCACTTCTACACTCATGCATCTCACCAACATCTTGGCCATCACTTCTACAGTCATACATCTCACCAACATCTTGGTCATCACTTCTACAGTCATGCATCTCACCAACATCTTGGTCATCACTTCTACACTCATGCATCTCACCAACATCTTGGCCATCACTTCTACAGTCATACATCTCACCAACATCTTGCTCATCACCTCTACAGTCATGCATCTCACCAACATCTTAGCCATCACTTCTACACTCATGCATCTCACCAACATCTTGCTCATCACTTCTACAGTCATGCATCTCACCAAAATCTTGCTCATCACTTCTACACTCATGCATCTCACCAACATCTAGGCCATCACTTCTACACTCATGCATCTCACCAACATCTTGGCCATCACTTCTACACTCATGCATCTCACCAACATCTTGGTCATCACTTCTACAGTCATGCATCTCACCAACATCTTGCTCATCACTTCTACACTCATGCATCTCACCAACATCTTGGCCATCACTTCTACAGTCATGCATCTCACCAACATCTTGGTCATCAGTTCTACACTCATGCATCTCACCAACATCTTGGTCATCACTTCTACACTCATGCATCTCACCAACATCTTGGTCATCACTTCTACACTCATGCATCTCACCTTCCTATTGGCCATCATTTCTACAGTCAGTGCCTCACCCATCTTTTGGCCATCACTTCTACACTCATGCATCTCACCTTCCTATTGGCCATCACGACTAAAGTCAGTGCCTCACCCATCTATTGGCCATCACTTCTACACTCATGCATCTCACCAACATCTTGGTCATCACTTCTACACTCATGCATCTCACCTTCCTACTGGTCATCACTTCTACACTCATGCATCTCACCTTCCATTTGGCCATCACTTCTACACTCATGCATCTCACCTTCCATTTGGCCATCACTTCTAAACTCATGCATCTCATCTTCCTATTGGCCATCACTTCTAAAGTCAGTGCCTCACCCATCTATTGGTCATCACTTCTACAGTCATGCATCTCATTTACTATTGGCCATCACTACCACATTCTGTGTCTCACCTGACTGCCATAACTTCTACAGTCAGCATTTCACTACTGACTATTTCATTTGTCTGTAAGTTATACATCTCAGCCGCTGATTGGCCTTCACTTTTGGTGCCATACATTGCATGCAGCAATTGGCTTTCCATTCTCTCCCAATGTCTCAGGCATTTCACCCACCTACTGGCAAACCCTTCTCTCTTCGCATATCTTCTGTCTCAAAGAATGTTTCATGATTTTCCCAATGCTTATCGCAGGCCGCACATAAAAAGTTTGAAAAGAATCCACCACAGGAACATCCTAAAATGAGAAAGAAATTCACACCTCACCCTTTGATTATTAGAGTATAAATTCGAACAAACCTGTAGAGGTTGCAGATTCTTTGAATAGAGTCCTCCTTGGGGTACTTATACGCATTTAAATGTTCTTTAAATTCTTGTGACAGTTGTAACCATATTTTTTAAATAAAAAATATGTACAAAACAAAAAACATCGTTTTTGTCTTGTGAGAACACCCCTACAGGGCCCCTGGCCCCATGACAGCCAAGAGCAGGTAACTTGAGACTATAGCCTCAAGCCAAACACTTCCGTTCTGTAAGCAATACAGACAGAATGTGGGGAGGTGGGTGGCCTTACCCCAAGGAGGACTCTATTCAAAGAATCTGCAATTCTTTCAATTCTTTTTCAAAGAGATCCTCCTTGGGGTACTTATAAACATAAGACAGACTCCTAAAGACTTGTAAACCTGACATAAGATGATAACCTTTATTACGAAACGAAAGTAACAAGGAATCACACTTACCTTGCGGCAGGGGTGTGGACCAGGGCCAGGAAAATACATGGTCTGACCCTACTATTTCTTTCTGAAAGATAGCCGTAGGGTGCCTAAAAAAATTGCACCCCCCACTTTTTTTCGTACCGAAAAAATGGGAGCCAGGACAGGCGACCGATATCACTGAGTTCGATTCGTTGGCACTGGCTAAGGTGCTAGGGAAGGACTCAGGCAGTCTAGACCAGTAAGCAAAATACCACCACCATAATAGAGCCCACCACCAGGAAAAAAGATGGAAAGTATAAGATAAGACACCTACACCAGTCTACTTGTTGCAGCTACAACATCAAATGATTGTTCTAAATTTGCGAGGTTAGCTCAATCCGCTAGGGTGCTCGTACCCTGCCCACTGGTGAGAACTGACTTTCCAAACCAAGCATGCTTGCTTGACAGTCTGTCTAACTGGTAATGACGGATGAACGTGCTCGGTCGGCTCCAAATAGCCGTGGAGCAGATCTCCTCAATGGGCAAGGCGGACACATAGGCCTTAGACGTCGCCACAGCCCTAACCGAATGAGCTTTCAAACCCTCGGGGGGTATACGACCTTTTGAGGTGTATCCCATACAAATGGCAGAGACAAGCCACCTAGATATGGTCTGCTTGTTCGTCAGAAGGCCAGCCTTGCCACCACCATAACAGCAGAACAACTGATCATTTTTCTTAATGTCCTTTGTTCATTTGATATAAGTCTTAAGGGTCTTACGGACATCAAAGACGTGAGCACGTCGAAGAGAGGTACCGGGTGGCGAGGGCTGCGTGAAAACAGGAAGCTCAATAGGCGCTGTTACGTGAAAGGTGCTATCTCTCTTAGGACTGTAAGCATCTAGCAATTGAATGCTCACTCTGTCTTTGTGAAACACTGTTAATTCAGGGTTGGCGAACATAGCGTGTGTGTCTCCTATCCGCCTGCCAGAAGTTACTGCCACAAGAAAAGCAGTCTTCCATGTCAACAGCAGTCAAGAGCCGACAGGTTGTGAAAAAGAGGACCGTACAACCAATCAAGAACGACTGGCAAGTCCCATGGGGGACTAATCCACCAAACAGACGGACGGATTCAGTCCACACCTGCAAGGAAGCGCTGAACTAGAGGGTGCTGCCCCAATAATGCACTGTCAACAGGAATGCCTTGGAGTAACCTCTAACTGTAGAAGCAGCCAGACTGGCTTCCAGCTTCGATTGTAGGAACTCCAACACAGATACTAGATCTGCAGAAAAGGTATCGAGAATCCCTCTGTCGACACACCAGCGTGCATAACAGGCCCATCTATCCTCATATTGAACGTTTGTCGAATCCCTCCGTGAAGCCAGAATTGTGTCTGCAACTGGTGCAGGAATTCCTCTAGCATGCAGGTGATTCCGGACAGCGGCCAGGCCACCCACCGAACCCTGGGATTCGGTTGCGGCGCTCCGTTCTGGGATAATAAGTCCGATCAAAAGGGTAATAGTACAGGAGGCCAAACCAGAAACCTGAGAATTACCAGAAACCAACTTTGAGCCGACCAAAGCGGTGCCAGAAGCACAAGTAGTCGCTGCTTGTGCGGTCAGCTGCGAGAGGACTCGTGAGATCAGAGGAACTGGTGGGAATGCCCACAGCACTCTGTCTGTCCAGTCGAGCAGAAAGGCGTCATTTTCTATCGCTCTTGGATCTGGTATCCTTGAGCAAAACACAGGAATCTGATTCGTCACCCCAGAGGCAAACAGATCTACCTGGAATGACCCGAACAACTGGGAAATAATCCCGAATATCCCCCGATGCAGCATACACTCATGTGGGGCTAGTGTACATCTAGTATACAAGCGCATCTGCGTGAACATTATCTGCCGCCTTGCTTCTGGATATACGTCATAGCAGTCTGGTTGTTCATCTTGAGGCGAACCACTTGACCCCGCACTGACTTCACGAAGCTCTCGAACACCCGGCGGACTGCTCTCAATTCCAACACATTGATGTGTAGGGCGACTTCGTCCTCGGCCCAAGATTGATAGTTTGCCCAGGACGCCCTCACGCCTGTGAGGGAGGCGTCTGTCTAAATTGAGAGGGAAAGTGTCAGTATCTCTAAGGGGATCCCCCTGGACAGATCAACCAAGTGGGAGTGTCGAGAACAATCTCGTAGCTCTCCGAATGGGACCACAACTAGGCTAACGCATCCTCAACCTCGCACGCCAGACCACGTCCACTGCAGCCGCCATAGTGTCCAGCAAATGAAGCCAAGTTGATGGGGGACCCGAGGAACACCACATCATGTGTGGGGGTCAGGACTGATTTCTTGAGATTGATGATCCAGCCGAGCTTCAACATGTTGTCCATCACCTGCTGTGTGGCATCATGTGATAACAGGAGCCCGAGGGCCCTCAAAAGCCAATCGTCCAGGCACGGGTGACAACACCTGCCCTGTGACTTGGCTAGCTGAGCTGGGATCAACATAAGTTTGGTGAACACCCTCGGCACAGTGGAGATGCCGAAGGGCAGGACCCGAAACTGATAGCACTTCCTGTCAAACGAAAACCGACGGTATTTCTTGAACTCTGAGTGTATCGGAACATGGAGGTAAGCATCCTTGAGATCGATTGACTGCCAATCCCCTGTCTCCAAGGAAGAAATCACTGAACGTAGTGTCTCCATCCTGATGGACGGAACCTCTATGAGCTTGTTCAGCCCCTTGAGATTCAAGATAGGTCTGAACCCTCCATCCTTCTTGGTCACAAGGAAGTACGTGGAATAAAACCCGTCTTCTTGTTGACCTTCCAGAACCACCTTGATGGCTGCCTTGTCCAGTAACGACTGGACCTCGGCACAGAGGACCTCTGCTTTTTCCCGGGAGAACGGCACGGGAGTGTGCCGAATCCCTGAGAAGCATGGAGGGTCTCGCTTCCACTGTGGCATGTGGCCATCCCTGACTGTGGACAGGACCCAGGGATCTGAAGTGGCTGCCTGCCATTCCGAAAGGAATAGTGACAGCCTGCTGCCTACAGGGACTTCTGGCGCAAGGCAATGTACCCCCACAGTCGGCAGTTCTCCATCTGCTTGTGCGGCTCGGAACAAACATTTAACGGGAAGCCGGGGCAGGCTTCCCTTTGCCCCGAAAAGGCTGCTGTTGCTGCGGTTGAGGCAACACAGGACCTTTGCCTTTGCCCTTTGCCCTCTTGCTTCGTTTGTGCTGAAGTGAAGCAGTCCACTTAGCACCCTCCTTCGCCGGGGCTGAAGGGTAAGCTGAAGCAAGAGTGGGAGGCCGTTGGCGAGAGGAGGAGGGTTGCTCCAATAAGGGCTTAGAGTCCTTGAAGGTGCTAACTAACTTCGCGGCCTCCCACACCACCTGGAAAAAGGGAAGCTCCCAACCTGTAGGGCAGTGCTAGGAGTGCCTGCTGGGTAGCGGGTGAGTACCAGGCTACAGACAACCATAGCCGAGGCAACCCCATGATGGCCCCCATCATCTGGCTGGCACAGCACCTAATGCTAACCCGCGCCAAATGAGAGTGCAAGTCTGTAAGCTCCCTTGATCCAACAGCTGCCCCTGCAAAGCAGAAAGGTAGGCTGAGTGGACCACAACTCGCAGCTGCTGGGCCGCACACGTATACGACTCCTCAAAGGAGCGATAAGTGGACCTCAGCGCTGGAGCGGCCGTGGTGAAGGGCGGCAGCTTATGGCCCTGCCTGGCCGAAGCCAAGGAAGAGGAGGAGGACCCCGCCAGGGCGATGGGAGCATGTGCAACCTCACCTTGGCGACCTTCGTAGGCGCGAACACCTCCCCAGGAAGCCGAAACTCCAAGGGGTCGGGCTCAGACACAGGAATTGCCAACTGAGGCAGGACCTCGGCAACTGAGGCAGGACCTCAGGCTCAGACACAGGAATTGCCAACTGAGGTAGTTCCCTCGGACAGGGAACTCTTGTCATAAAGCGAATCCGCTAGGGTGCTCGTACCCTGCCCACTGGTGAGAACTGACTTTCCAAACCAAGCACGCTTGCTTGACAGTCTGTCTAACTGGTAATGACGGATGAACGTGCTCGGTCGGCTCCAAATAGCCGTGGAGCAGATCTCCTCAATGGGCAAGGCGGACACATAGGCCTTAGACGTCGCCACAGCCCTAACCGAATGAGCTTTCAAACCCTCGGGGGGTATACGACCTTTTGAGGTGTATCCCATACAAATGGCAGAGACAAGCCACCTAGATATGGTCTGCTTGTTCGCCAGAAGGCCAGCCTTGCCACCACCATAACAGCAGAACAATTGATCATTTTTCCTAATGTCCTTTGTTCATTTGATATAAGTCTTAAGGGTCTTACGGACATCAAAGACGTGAGCACGTCGAAGAGAGGTACCGGGTGGCGAGGGCTGCGTGAAAACAGGAAGCTCAATAGGCGCTGTTACGTGAAAGGTGCTATCTCTCTTAGGACTGTAAGCATCTAGCAATTGAATGCTCACTCTGTCTTTGTGAAACACTGTTAATTCAGGGTTGGCGAACATAGCGTGTGTGTCTCCTATCCGCCTGCCAGAAGTTACTGCCACAAGAAAAGCAGTCTTCCATGTCAACAGCAGTCAAGAGCCGACAGGTTGTGAAAAAGAGGACCGTACAACCAATCAAGAACGACTGGCAAGTCCCATGGGGGACTAATCCACCAAACAGACGGACGGATTCAGTCCACACCTGCAAGGAAGCGCTGAACTAGAGGGTGCTGCCCCAATAATGCACTGTCAACAGGAATGCCTTGGAGTAACCTCTAACTGTAGAAGCAGCCAGACTGGCTTCCAGCTTCGATTGTAGGAACTCCAACACAGATACTAGATCTGCAGAAAAGGTATCGAGAATCCCTCTGTCGACACACCAGCGTGCATAACAGGCCCATCTATCCTCATATTGAACGTTTGTCGAATCCCTCCGTGAAGCCAGAATTGTGTCTGCAACTGGTGCAGGAATTCCTCTAGCATGCAGGTGATTCCGGACAGCGGCCAGGCCACCCACCGAACCCTGGGATTCGGTTGCGGCGCTCCGTTCTGGGATAATAAGTCCGATCAAAAGGGTAATAGTACAGGAGGCCAAACCAGAAACCTGAGAATTACCAGAAACCAACTTTGAGCCGACCAAAGCGGTGCCAGAAGCACAAGTAGTCGCTGCTTGTGCGGTCAGCTGCGAGAGGACTCGTGAGATCAGAGGAACTGGTGGGAATGCCCACAGCACTCTGTCTGTCCAGTCGAGCAGAAAGGCGTCATTTTCTATCGCTCTTGGATCTGGTATCCTTGAGCAAAACACAGGAATCTGATTCGTCACCCCAGAGGCAAACAGATCTACCTGGAATGACCCGAACAACTGGGAAATAATCCCGAATATCCCCCGATGCAGCATACACTCATGTGGGGCTAGTGTACATCTAGTATACAAGCGCATCTGCGTGAACATTATCTGCCGCCTTGCTTCTGGATATACGTCATAGCAGTCTGGTTGTTCATCTTGAGGCGAACCACTTGACCCCGCACTGACTTCACGAAGCTCTCGAACACCCGGCGGACTGCTCTCAATTCCAACACATTGATGTGTAGGGCGACTTCGTCCTCGGCCCAAGATTGATAGTTTGCCCAGGACGCCCTCACGCCTGTGAGGGAGGCGTCTGTCTAAATTGAGAGGGAAAGTGTCAGTATCTCTAAGGGGATCCCCCTGGACAGATCAACCAAGTGGGAGTGTCGAGAACAATCTCGTAGCTCTCCGAATGGGACCACAACTAGGCTAACGCATCCTCAACCTCGCACGCCAGACCACGTCCACTGCAGCCGCCATAGTGTCCAGCAAATGAAGCCAAGTTGATGGGGGACCCGAGGAACACCACATCATGTGTGGGGGTCAGGACTGATTTCTTGAGATTGATGATCCAGCCGAGCTTCAACATGTTGTCCATCACCTGCTGTGTGGCATCATGTGATAACAGGAGCCCGAGGGCCCTCAAAAGCCAATCGTCCAGGCACGGGTGACAACACCTGCCCTGTGACCTGGCTAGCTGAGCTGGGATCAACATAAGTTTGGTGAACACCCTCGGCACAGTGGAGATGCCGAAGGGCAGGACCCGAAACTGATAGCACTTCCTGTCAAACGAAAACCGACGGTATTTCTTGAACTCTGAGTGTATCGGAACATGGAGGTAAGCGTCCTTGAGATCGATTGACTGCCAATCCCCTGTCTCCAAGGAAGAAATCACTGAACGTAGTGTCTCCATCCTGATGGACGGAACCTCTATGAGCTTGTTCAGCCCCTTGAGATTCAAGATAGGTCTGAACCCTCCATCCTTCTTGGTCACAAGGAAGTACGTGGAATAAAACCCGTCTTCTTGTTGACCTTCCAGAACCACCTTGATGGCTGCCTTGTCCAGTAACGACTGGACCTCGGCACAGAGGACCTCTGCTTTTTCCCGGGAGAACGGCACGGGAGTGTGCCGAATCCCTGAGAAGCATGGAGGGTCTCGCTTCCACTGTGGCATGTGGCCATCCCTGACTGTGGACAGGACCCAGGGATCTGAAGTGGCTGCCTGCCATTCCGAAAGGAATAGTGACAGCCTGCTGCCTACAGGGACTTCTGGCGCAAGGCAATGTACCCCCACAGTCGGCAGTTCTCCATCTGCTTGTGCGGCTCGGAACAAACATTTAACGGGAAGCCGGGGCAGGCTTCCCTTTGCCCCGAAAAGGCTGCTGTTGCTGCGGTTGAGGCAACACAGGACCTTTGCCTTTGCCCTTTGCCCTCTTGCTTCGTTTGTGCTGAAGTGAAGCAGTCCACTTAGCACCCTCCTTCGCCGGGGCTGAAGGGTAAGCTGAAGCAAGAGTGGGAGGCCGTTGGCGAGAGGAGGAGGGTTGCTCCAATAAGGGCTTAGAGTCCTTGAAGGTGCTAACTAACTTCGCGGCCTCCCGCACCACCTGGAAAAAGGGAAGCTCCCAACCTGTAGGGCAGTGCTAGGAGTGCCTGCTGGGTAGCGGGTGAGTACCAGGCTACAGACAACCATAGCCGAGGCAACCCCATGATGGCCCCCATCATCTGGCTGGCACAGCACCTAATGCTAACCCGCGCCAAATGAGAGTGCAAGTCTGTAAGCTCCCTTGATCCAACAGCTGCCCCTGCAAAGCAGAAAGGTAGGCTGAGTGGACCACAACTCGCAGCTGCTGGGCCGCACACGTATACGACTCCTCAAAAGGAGCGATAAGTGGACCTCAGCGCTGGAGCGGCCGTGGTGAAGGGCGGCAGCTTATGGCCCTGCCTGGCCGAAGCCAAGGAAGAGGAGGAGGACCCCGCCAGGGCGATGGGAGCATGTGCAACCTCACCTTGGCGACCTTCGTAGGCGCGAACACCTCCCCAGGAAGCCGAAACTCCAAGGGGTCGGGCTCAGACACAGGAATTGCCAACTGAGGCAGGACCTCGGCAACTGAGGCAGGACCTCAGGCTCAGACACAGGAATTGCCAACTGAGGTAGTTCCCTCGGACAGGGAACTCTTGTCATAAAGCGAATCCGCTAGGGTGCTCGTACCCTGCCCACTGGTGAGAACTGACTTTCCAAACCAAGCACGCTTGCTTGACAGTCTGTCTAACTGGTAATGACGGATGAACGTGCTCGGTCGGCTCCAAATAGCCGTGGAGCAGATCTAAACAATGGGCAAGGTGGACACATAGGCCTTAGACGTCGCCACAGCCCTAACCGAATGAGCTTTCAAACCCTCGGGGGGTATACGACCTTTTGAGGTGTATCCCATACAAATGGCAGAGACAAGCCACCTAGATATGGTCTGCTTGTTCACCAGAAGGCCAGCCTTGCCACCACCATAACAGCAGAACAATTGATCATTTTTCCTAATGTCCTTTGTTCATTTGATATAAGTCTTAAGGGTCTTACGGACATCAAAGACGTGAGCACGTCGAAGAGAGGTACCGGGTGGCGAGGGCTGCGTGAAAACAGGAAGCTCAATAGGCGCTGTTACGTGAAAGGTGCTATCTCTCTTAGGACTGTAAGCATCTAGCAATTGAATGCTCACTCTGTCTTTGTGAAACACTGTTAATTCAGGGTTGGCGAACATAGCGTGTGTGTCTCCTATCCGCCTGCCAGAAGTTACTGCCACAAGAAAAGCAGTCTTCCATGTCAACAGCAGTCAAGAGCCGACAGGTTGTGAAAAAGAGGACCGTACAACCAATCAAGAACGACTGGCAAGTCCCATGGGGGACTAATCCACCAAACAGACGGACGGATTCAGTCCACACCTGCAAGGAAGCGCTGAACTAGAGGGTGCTGCCCCAATAATGCACTGTCAACAGGAATGCCTTGGAGTAACCTCTAACTGTAGAAGCAGCCAGACTGGCTTCCAGCTTCGATTGTAGGAACTCCAACACAGATACTAGATCTGCAGAAAAGGTATCGAGAATCCCTCTGTCGACACACCAGCGTGCATAACAGGCCCATCTATCCTCATATTGAACGTTTGTCGAATCCCTCCGTGAAGCCAGAATTGTGTCTGCAACTGGTGCAGGAATTCCTCTAGCATGCAGGTGATTCCGGACAGCGGCCAGGCCACCCACTGAACCCTGGGATTCGGGTGCGGCGCTCCGTTCTGGGATAATAAGTCCGATCAAAAGGGTAATAGTACAGGAGGCCGAACCAGAAACCTGAGAATTACCAGAAACCAACTTTGAGCCGACCAAAGCGGTGCCAGAAGCACAAGTAGTCGCTGCTTGTGCGGTCAGCTGCGAGAGGACTCGTGAGATCAGAGGAACTGGTGGGAATGCCCACAGCACTCTGTCTGTCCAGTCGAGCAGAAAGGCGTCATTTTCTATCGCTCTTGGATCTGGTATCCTTGAGCAAAACACAGGAATCTGATTCGTCACCCCAGAGGCAAACAGATCTACCTGGAATGACCCGAACAACTGGGAAATAATCCCGAATATCCCCCGATGCAGCATACACTCATGTGGGGCTAGTGTACATCTAGTATACGAGCGCATCTGCGTGAACATTATCTGCCGCCTTGCTTCTGGATATACGTCATAGCAGTCTGGTTGTTCATCTTGAGGCGAACCACTTGACCCCGCACTGACTTCACGAAGCTCTCGAACACCCGGCGGACTGCTCTCAATTCCAACACATTGATGTGTAGGGCGACTTCGTCCTCGGCCCAAGATTGATAGTTTGCCCAGGACGCCCTCACGCCTGTGAGGGAGGCGTCTGTCTAAATTGAGAGGGAAAGTGTCAGTATCTCTAAGGGGATCCCCCTGGACAGATCAACCAAGTGGGAGTGTCGAGAACAATCTCGTAGCTCTCCGAATGGGACCACAACTAGGCTAACGCATCCTCAACCTCGCACGCCAGACCACGTCCACTGCAGCCGCCATAGTGTCCAGCAAATGAAGCCAAGTTGATGGGGGACCCGAGGAACACCACATCATGCGTGGGGGTCAGGACTGATTTCTTGAGATTGATGATCCAGCCGAGCTTCAACATGTTGTCCATCACCTGCTGTGTGGCATCATGTGATAACAGGAGCCCGAGGGCCCTCAAAAGCCAATCGTCCAGGCACGGGTGACAACACCTGCCCTGTGACCTGGCTAGCTGAGCTGGGATCAACATAAGTTTGGTGAACACCCTCGGCACAGTGGAGATGCCGAAGGGCAGGACCCGAAACTGATAGCACTTCCTGTCAAACGAAAACCGACGGTATTTCTTGAACTCTGAGTGTATCGGAACATGGAGGTAAGCGTCCTTGAGATCGATTGACTGCCAATCCCCTGTCTCCAAGGAAGAAATCACTGAACGTAGTGTCTCCATCCTGATGGACGGAACCTCTATGAGCTTGTTCAGCCCCTTGAGATTCAAGATAGGTCTGAACCCTCCATCCTTCTTGGTCACAAGGAAGTACGTGGAATAAAACCCGTCTTCTTGTTGACCTTCCAGAACCACCTTGATGGCTGCCTTGTCCAGTAACGACTGGACCTCGGCACAGAGGACCTCTGCTTTTTCCCGGGAGAACGGCACGGGAGTGTGCCGAATCCCTGAGAAGCATGGAGGGTCTCGCTTCCACTGTGGCATGTGGCCATCCCTGACTGTGGACAGGACCCAGGGATTGGAAGTGGCTGCCTGCCATTCCGAAAGGAATAGTGACAGCCTGCTGCCTACAGGGACTTCTGGCGCAAGGCAATGTACCCCCACAGTCGGCAGTTCTCCATCTGCTTGTGCGGCTCGGAACAAACATTTAACGGGAAGCCGGGGCAGGCTTCCCTTTGCCCCGAAAAGGCTGCTGTTGCTGCGGTTGAGGCAACACAGGACCTTTGCCTTTGCCCTTTGCCCTCTTGCTTCGTTTGTGCTGAAGTGAAGCAGTCCACTTAGCACCCTCCTTCGCCGGGGCTGAAGGGTAAGCTGAAGCAAGAGTGGGAGGCCGTTGGCGAGAGGAGGAGGGTTGCTCCAATAAGGGCTTAGAGTCCTTGAAGGTGCTAACTAACTTCGCGGCCTCCCGCACCACCTGGAAAAAGGGAAGCTCCCAACCTGTAGGGCAGTGCTAGGAGTGCCTGCTGGGTAGCGGGTGAGTACCAGGCTACAGACAACCATAGCCGAGGCAACCCCATGATGGCCCCCATCATCTGGCTGGCACAGCACCTAATGCTAACCCGCGCCAAATGAGAGTGCAAGTCTGTAAGCTCCCTTGATCCAACAGCTGCCCCTGCAAAGCAGAAAGGTAGGCTGAGTGGACCACAACTCGCAGCTGCTGGGCCGCACACGTATACGACTCCTCAAAAGGAGCGATAAGTGGACCTCAGCGCTGGAGCGGCCGTGGTGAAGGGCGGCAGCTTATGGCCCTGCCTGGCCGAAGCCAAGGAAGAGGAGGAGGACCCCGCCAGGGCGATGGGAGCATGTGCAACCTCACCTTGGCGACCTTCGTAGGCGCGAACACCTCCCCAGGAAGCCGAAACTCCAAGGGGTCGGGCTCAGACACAGGAATTGCCAACTGAGGCAGGACCTCGGCAACTGAGGCAGGACCTCAGGCTCAGACACAGGAATTGCCAACTGAGGTAGTTCCCTCGGACAGGGAACTCTTGTCATAAAGCGAATCCGCTAGGGTGCTCGTACCCTGCCCACTGGTGAGAACTGACTTTCCAAACCAAGCACGCTTGCTTGACAGTCTGTCTAACTGGTAATGACGGATGAACGTGCTCGGTCGGCTCCAAATAGCCGTGGAGCAGATCTAAACAATGGGCAAGGCGGACACATAGGCCTTAGACGTCGCCACAGCCCTAACCGAATGAGCTTTCAAACCCTCGGGGGGTATACGACCTTTTGAGGTGTATCCCATACAAATGGCAGAGACAAGCCACCTAGATATGGTCTGCTTGTTCACCAGAAGGCCAGCCTTGCCACCACCATAACAGCAGAACAATTGATCATTTTTCCTAATGTCCTTTGTTCATTTGATATAAGTCTTAAGGGTCTTACGGACATCAAAGACGTGAGCACGTCGAAGAGAGGTACCGGGTGGCGAGGGCTGCGTGAAAACAGGAAGCTCAATAGGCGCTGTTACGTGAAAGGTGCTATCTCTCTTAGGACTGTAAGCATCTAGCAATTGAATGCTCACTCTGTCTTTGTGAAACACTGTTAATTCAGGGTTGGCGAACATAGCGTGTGTGTCTCCTATCCGCCTGCCAGAAGTTACTGCCACAAGAAAAGCAGTCTTCCATGTCAACAGCAGTCAAGAGCCGACAGGTTGTGAAAAAGAGGACCGTACAACCAATCAAGAACGACTGGCAAGTCCCATGGGGGACTAATCCACCAAACAGACGGACGGATTCAGTCCACACCTGCAAGGAAGCGCTGAACTAGAGGGTGCTGCCCCAATAATGCACTGTCAACAGGAATGCCTTGGAGTAACCTCTAACTGTAGAAGCAGCCAGACTGGCTTCCAGCTTCGATTGTAGGAACTCCAACACAGATACTAGATCTGCAGAAAAGGTATCGAGAATCCCTCTGTCGACACACCAGCGTGCATAACAGGCCCATCTATCCTCATATTGAACGTTTGTCGAATCCCTCCGTGAAGCCAGAATTGTGTCTGCAACTGGTGCAGGAATTCCTCTAGCATGCAGGTGATTCCGGACAGCGGCCAGGCCACCCACTGAACCCTGGGATTCGGGTGCGGCGCTCCGTTCTGGGATAATAAGTCCGATCAAAAGGGTAATAGTACAGGAGGCCGAACCAGAAACCTGAGAATTACCAGAAACCAACTTTGAGCCGACCAAAGCGGTGCCAGAAGCACAAGTAGTCGCTGCTTGTGCGGTCAGCTGCGAGAGGACTCGTGAGATCAGAGGAACTGGTGGGAATGCCCACAGCACTCTGTCTGTCCAGTCGAGCAGAAAGGCGTCATTTTCTATCGCTCTTGGATCTGGTATCCTTGAGCAAAACACAGGAATCTGATTCGTCACCCCAGAGGCAAACAGATCTACCTGGAATGACCCGAACAACTGGGAAATAATCCCGAATATCCCCCGATGCAGCATACACTCATGTGGGGCTAGTGTACATCTAGTATACGAGCGCATCTGCGTGAACATTATCTGCCGCCTTGCTTCTGGATATACGTCATAGCAGTCTGGTTGTTCATCTTGAGGCGAACCACTTGACCCCGCACTGACTTCACGAAGCTCTCGAACACCCGGCGGACTGCTCTCAATTCCAACACATTGATGTGTAGGGCGACTTCGTCCTCGGCCCAAGATTGATAGTTTGCCCAGGACGCCCTCACGCCTGTGAGGGAGGCGTCTGTCTAAATTGAGAGGGAAAGTGTCAGTATCTCTAAGGGGATCCCCCTGGACAGATCAACCAAGTGGGAGTGTCGAGAACAATCTCGTAGCTCTCCGAATGGGACCACAACTAGGCTAACGCATCCTCAACCTCGCACGCCAGACCACGTCCACTGCAGCCGCCATAGTGTCCAGCAAATGAAGCCAAGTTGATGGGGGACCCGAGGAACACCACATCATGCGTGGGGGTCAGGACTGATTTCTTGAGATTGATGATCCAGCCGAGCTTCAACATGATGTCCATCACCTGCTGTGTGGCATCATGTGATAACAGGAGCCCGAGGGCCCTCAAAAGCCAATCGTCCAGGCACGGGTGACAACACCTGCCCTGTGACCTGGCTAGCTGAGCTGGGATCAACATAAGTTTGGTGAACACCCTCGGCACAGTGGAGATGCCGAAGGGCAGGACCCGAAACTGATAGCACTTCCCGTCAAACGAAAACCGACGGTATTTCTTGAACTCTGAGTGTATCGGAACATGGAGGTAAGCGTCCTTGAGATCGATTGACTGCCAATCCCCTGTCTCCAAGGAAGAAATCACTGAACGTAGTGTCTCCATCCTGATGGACGGAACCTCTATGAGCTTGTTCAGCCCCTTGAGATTCAAGATAGGTCTGAACCCTCCATCCTTCTTGGTCACAAGGAAGTACGTGGAATAAAACCCGTCTTCTTGTTGACCTTCCAGAACCACCTTGATGGCTGCCTTGTCCAGTAACGACTGGACCTCGGCACAGAGGACCTCTGCTTTTTCCCGGGAGAACGGCACGGGAGTGTGCCGAATCCCTGAGAAGCATGGAGGGTCTCGCTTCCACTGTGGCATGTGGCCATCCCTGACTGTGGACAGGACCCAGGGATCTGAAGTGGCTGCCTGCCATTCCGAAAGGAATAGTGACAGCCTGCTGCCTACAGGGACTTCTGGCGCAAGGCAATGTACACCCACAGTCGGCAGTTCTCCATCTGCTTGTGCGGCTCTGGACAAACATTTAACGGGAAGCCAGGGCAGGCTTCCCTTTGCTCCGAAAAGGCTGCTGTTGCTGCGGTTGAGGCAACACAGGACCTTTGCCTTTGCCCTTTGCCCTCTTGCTTCGTTTGTGCTGAAGTGAAGCAGTCCACTTAGCACCCTCCTTCGCCGGGGCTGAAGGGTAAGCTGAAGCAAGAGTGGGAGGCCGTTGGCGAGAGGAGGAGGATTGCTCCAATAAGGGCTTAGAGTCCTTGAAGGTGCTAACTAACTTCGCGGCCTCCCACACCACCTGGAAAAAGGGAAGCTCCCAACCTGTAGGGCAGTGCTAGGAGTGCCTGCTGGGTAGCGGGTGAGTACCAGGCTACAGACAACCATAGCCGAGGCAACCCCATGATGGCCCCCATCATCTGGCTGGCACAGCACCTAATGCTAACCCGCGCCAGATGAGAGTGCAAGTCTGTAAACTCCCTTGATCCAACAGCTGCCCCTGCAAAGCAGAAAGGTAGGCTGAGTGGACCACAACTCGCAGCTGCTGGGCCGCACACGTATACGACTCCTCAAAGGAGCGATAAGTGGACCTCAGCGCTGGAGCGGCCGTGGTGAAGGGCGGCAGCTTATGGCCCTGCCTGGCCGAAGCCAAGGAAGAGGAGGAGGACCCCGCCAGGGCGTACACACACTCGTCCACCACCGGCGGTTCGAACAGTGAATCCTCATCCAACTGATACCGGCGGCTGATCTCTAGGAGATCGAAGTGCAACCGGGTACCCGATAGGAGGGGATTCACTATCTCCCCGATCATCGATGGGAGCATGTGCAACCTCGCCTTGGCGACCTTCGTAGGCGCGAACACCTTCCCAGGAAGCCGAAACTCCAAGGGGTCGGGCTCAGACACAGGAATTGCCAACTGAGGCAGGACCTCGGCAACTGAGGCAGGACCTCAGGCTCAGACACAGGAATTGCCAACTGAGGTAGTTCCCTCGGACAGGGAACTCTTGTCATAAAGCGAACCCACCGAGGGCACTACCGAAATTGAACATGAAGGAACAGAGGGATTGAGAAGGGCTGAGACACTTGGTTCGCCCCTGCCAGAGCCCGAACTAGGTTGCCTGGGCACCTGAGAAGAGCCCCCCACCGGAGGGTTACTCAACAGCCCAGGGATAGGACGGGGTGCCGATGCCCTTAGCAGCTGGGCAGCGCTAGGCTGCCTGCCCACTGTGGTACTAAGCGCGCTTACGACCGAAGTCGAGCCGCCGATACCGAGCGTCGTTGCCCCTAGGCAAGTCCATCAAAGTGCCCGAAGCACAGGACGGCTGTCCAGAGGGAGGAGCATTCTCCGAGCCTAAGCCTGGGCCGCAGCCTCCCTCGAAAGAACCACCATGTCCACTCAATGAAGATCGGGCTTCGAGCTCCTTACGGAAGCCCGACAACGCTGTATCTATCATAGACTGGACCAAAGACATTTGCTGCTGAAACAAGGCGTTAATGGATTCAACAGAAATTAGCGGTGTTTGAGGAGCAAGAGGTGGTGCAGGGGATACAGTAGCAGGTGAAGGGGAAGGGTCCCTAGCAACACCCTTGTTGGGTGACCCCTCTGAAGAGGATGCACTCTTCTTTTTATGTGAGCGCTTGGAAGGAAGATCCTGTGCCCAAATATCCCCCTCCCCCTGCCTTAAGCAGGTTGAAAAAATCTGCATGACGGGACTTTCTCGTCTGGTGAGTGAACCCCGCACAGACATCGCATGACTGGTCGTCATGGTGACACTCAACAAGGCACCTCAAGCATGCGTCATGTAGGTCCTTGGCAGGGATAGACGATTTGCATGTTGAGCAGGGTTTAAACTGCAAAACAACAAATAACCCCTCATGTTGTGTAATGTACCAATGATGAAACAAAACACGCATGGGCGCAAAGCTAACTAACTAGAACTACCAACGTAGATAAGTTAACAGCTAAGTGCTACTACACCATAATTTACAACAAACCTAACAAAGTTGAAGTAAATATGGTAATAATATATATAAAACGTGTGAAACAGTAGAGCTGAACAAACCTTTACTTAAAAAGGCCACCATAGAAACTTAAAAGTTTTGGCAGGAAAAAAGCTTACCGCCCTCCATCTTGCAAACCACGTGGTGAACTGACAGGGACAGAAAAAAGTTACAACATTTAGACAAGTATACTGTAAAAAATTATTCCTAGAGCACCCATGCATCTAATAAAGAAACCATACATACAGTTTGAGTCTCTGAGTTACTCATCTTTGAACTTGTCTTTTTGTTAGTAGTGCAAGAACCTCTAGAACTGTTGAGCACGTCTTCACTGGCAGGCGACAGAAAAGGAAGTGTTTGGCTTGAGGCTATAGTCTAAGAGTTACCTGCTCTTGGCTGTCATGGGGCCAGGGGCCCTGTAGGGGTGGTCTCACAAGACAAAAATGATGTTTTTTGTTTTGTACATACTTTTTATTTAAAAAATATGGTTACAACTGTCGCAAGAATTTAAAGAACATTTAAATGCTTATAAGTACCCCAAGGAGGATCTCTATGAAAAAGAATCAAAAGTTTCTACTAGAATTTACTCAACAAGTGATGAAAGGATGAACTCGGGCAGTGATGAGAGGTCAGTTTCAGAACAATCCGACCTACTGCACAATCCATGACAGATGAACCTCTGCTGGTGTATATCAGCACAGAGTATGAGTGACATGGGACAGTAACATTTACCTTGTAACTCTGACGTCATAACTCTTGCAATGGAATGAAGACTGAAGTTGTTTTCAAGACAATCAGACCTACCAAACGTCATTGTATGATGACTACTGTACATCTGTCTGCAACCAAGTCATGACCTCTCACCTCTGTTTTTGCATCTGTGGAGGCCGTTAGGATCATGTTCTTCATGGGTGTGTTTACATTTACATTTACATCGCCAGGTTGTCACATCGAAGTCTCTACGACGCTGGAACCAGAATTCTCCAATGTCCTCTGGGCGAGATGGAACCCATGCAAAAGCCTTACAAGGACAGCCTGACTGCTTACATGGCACCCGTACACTGTGGCCTGCAAACATATCACTGACCATAGACACCATCAACATAATCAGTTCTCTGTCATGGCTGGTCCAAGAGGCACTGTAGGCAGTGTAGAAGTTTTCATCTCACATTCGTCCAAGGCTATTGCTCGGGTCAAACTTAAACAGTATACAAATCCACCTACTGCCAGAATCATAGTCTTTGTGTGGATATGACAAGACAGAAGTTATGATTAATCACTAATTCTCACTTCATTTATTTATTTATAGTGTTCAGTCATCATCTTGCAGAAGCCCTAAGTTGGCCATAACTGCTCAACACAAGACGGCTATTGAAAAAAATAACAAAAAAGACCCAGCAAAACACATACAAAAAAGACCCAGCAAAACACATTTACTTGAAAACAAAAAAGTGGGATACCTATACAGCTAATGGTGGATTAAGTTCATCCGCAGCAGGATTGCAATTTTCCCTAAAACAGCCGACAGAAAACTACAACACATGAAGAGTTGGGTATTGGATGTCTGTCAATGACTGTTGCACACAGCATTTGATTCTCAACTTTTCCTTATTCAACTTCCACAGGTTCTCACAATACCAATGCATATGAGAAAAAGTGTACCTCTGTACTTGTCATGTTACCCCAGCAAATGCCTGACTTCAGGTAAGAGGCTCAGGAGGGAGGGCTGTGTTACCTGTGTACTTGTCATGTTCCCCAGGTAATGGCTGACTTCAGATAAGAGGCTCAGGAGGGAGGGCTGTGTTACCTGTGTACTTGTCATGTTACCCCAGCAAATGCCTGACTTCAGGTAAGAGGCTCAGGAGGGAGGGCTCTGTTACCTGTGTACTTGTCATGTTCCCCAGGTAATGGCTGACTTCAGGTAAGAGGCTCAAGAGGGAGGGCTGTGTTACCTGTGCACTTGTCATGTTCCCCAGGTAATGGCTGACTTCAGGTAAGAGGCTCAGGAGGGAGGGCTGTGTTACCTGTGCACTTGTCATGTTCCCCAGGTAATGGCTGACTTCAGATAAGAGGCTCAGGAGCGAGGGCTGTGTTACCTGTGTATTTGTCATGTTACCCCAGCAAATGCCTGACCACAGATAAGAGGCTCAGGAGGGAGGGCTGTGTTACCTGTGTACTTGTCATGTTCCCCAGGTAATGGCTGACTTCAGATAAGAGGCTCAGGAGGGAGGGCTGTGTTACCTGTGTACTTGTCATGTTCCCCCAGCAAATGCCCACAGAAACATTTTGACATCTTGTTGATTCGCTGACAGTCATGATTGAACTCCGGACATCGCCAGCCAATATAGATACCTATATATACATGAGAGCATAAAGAGTTCATCACTGTCAGCTGAATATAGTATTTATCGTTAGAATACAGTAATCATTATTAGAATATATATCAGCACACTTTAAATATATCACCTAAGCAAGATGAGAATAGATTGGACCTTCAGTGGCAGTTACAAGTATTTCTTGACTATTCCTAAGAACTATACAGCATATAAACCCCAGTTCACCCCAATGTACCTCATTAAGACATCTGTGAAATGAAAAAGCAGAAAACGAGTGTTTCTAATTACATAAAAAAAACCTAGAGTTGTTCCTTTAACCTTCACTAGCAAATTGCTTGAGCAGACATTGCCAGTACAGTTTTGATCTGATAGTGTATATTGCTGCGTACCAGTTTTCTGAGCCTCCACTGCTGCCTCTGTTTCAGGGTCAAACAACTTCTTCAGACGAGGGGCAAAGTCATCATTCATTGCACGGGCGAATGACACAACATCATAGTTTTTGGCTGGTTCGATTTTCCTCATAGTATAGCCTATATGTAAACAGATATATAACCTATTCAGGCCCTAAATGAAAAAGATAGCAAGAAAAAAAATATTAACTATTAACTCTCTGAAGCTCACCTTCATGAGATACTTAAATCAGATAAAAATAATTATCGATAAGACACTCTCCAGTTTTCTACAAAATCTATTGACTAAGTTTACATGATACTTTCTAATTATAAGGATATAATACTGAATACCTAAGAAAGCAGGAATAGAAAGCTGCACATAAGATTTACTGATAATAACTGTCATGTGAGCTTTAATACAGTCTGTCTGGCTTCAGTTAAATGAATGACGTGTCTGTTAGACCGAGAGCTGGCAAAACTATAACAGCCAATCAGAGAGCTTGTGACAAGCAGGGTAGCATCAAATAAACATGGCTGACAAAGAAGAGTTGTTCGTGAATTGATTTTCAAATAAGAAGTAAAACCAAATAACACAGTAACTGACAACATATGTGAATAATTTGGTTCAGAAGTATTGATAAGGCAAGATCCCTTAACAGAGATGTTGACTGAGGAATTAAAGGAATAACCACCCTTGTATCTTTCATGCAGCAGTGGTGAATTTTTACCTCCAGTATGAGGTAAAACTGTATGCAATTTAGCAAATACTCAGAGTAATATATATACTATGGCAGTTCTAGTCACAAATATGTGACTCATGAAGACATTGTAAAATTTTACTACGAGAAATATTCTGCAACAAAGAACATAATGAACTATGTGAAAGTGTTGTGTTCAATGTGCTCATCTGTCTTCCATACCTAGATGTAAGTTCACGAAGCACTACCTACTTCACCTCCACATTATACAGGTACTGACTTTAGCTTGCCTAGAGGCATTCACGACAATAAATGAGGTATTGCTTGTCCTATTGACTGCAATTATATACATAAACAGACACCATAATAAAATATGAAGTTAAATAGTAATGCACATGAACTGCAAGACTTCAGTCCTCTGTGAGCTGATACATTGCTCAGCATGCAATATTAGTTCACCATGCTTAATACCCTGGGCCTTGATTTTCTAAGCTCTCTTAGTGCTAAGACAGTTCTAAGTGCCATACATTACCATTAACTTGCAAATATCTTAGCGTTAAGAGAGCTTCGAGAATCTAAACCAAGGACCTTTATCACAGCTCTTGAGTCAACCACAGTTTGAATGACCTGACATGAGAAGTAACTTTACATTCCAATTTGAATCCCTAGAAATTCTCTTCTTTAAAGAGGATGTAAAATCAGTACTCACCAACAAGTAATCTCCCTTCAGCCTGTGCATTTTGGCATGCAAACAGTCACAAGACATGCCATGTTCTTCGCTCTCTCCGGATACTTACCTGACACCCGAATATGCAGGCAAATCCAGAGTGTCATGAGAGGGGAGGATGGAAGGGTTGAGTCATGAGTCAGGAAAAGTATATAATATCAATTTTAATCAGAAAATTACACATTATTCCTTATTCTGACTCATGCTTATTACGCTTGACAGAATCCAATGGAATCAGTGGTGGGTCATGCCACATCCTGGATTCTCTGGTTGTCGTGTATTTTACATTCTGTAACTCTGCATGGGAACCTGAAATGGCACTGTGGATTTGCAGACTTTCAACTTTTGTTCTTGTATCTTGAGGGGGACCGTTACTGTCAAAAACCTTTTCCAAAAGTTTATTTCTGACATCTTCCTGTGGTTTTTAGATATACTTGTGTCCTACTAGTTATCTTATAGCAACTTCATTGACTGATGCATGTGTCAAGTGAAGATGCAATCCCTTCTTCAGGTACAAGTATAGCATACAAGTACAGTGAGATAATCACTCATGCTAGCCTGTTCTGAGATGTGTGCCTGGACTCTTAACCATTTTACTCCACGGAGTGTATTGTATCTCTAAGGTAGTGGTTGACAAACACTGTATTGGATTTCCAAAAGCAGCCCTCCATTATAGTTGTTATCCAGCAGTTCCCATGTAAAGCATTGGTGTTGAGGCTTGGGCTCGTACTTCGTGTGGGCTGGAGGTTTGTGGTGGCACAATGCCTGCTGCTTCATATGCTTGTCAAATAACAGTTCTCATCCATACTGATATAGTTGTCCTTGAAACTTTGTGGGTGTTTCAGTTGATATCGGGATAAATAGGCGCTTGAATTACTGCCTCCTTGTCTTTGTCCGTTGTAGGTAGATTTTAATGCTCTGACGGGACACAAGGATGAATCGTGCGTGTCGTTTGGACGAAGTACTGTAGATAGTGCTGGGATATGAAATGGTCTGTCAGGTTGTCCTGGCATCTGATTTTTAGCAATAAAAGCTCATCTGAGTCTTAAGTGCACGCTGTCTCAATGCGCTGTTTTCTCCATATTTGCACATTATCCAGTGCATGTATATCTGACATTCTGGTGGCTGTTGATTTTGTTACAGTTAAGAATTTGCCGTGACAAATGATGTAAGAAACCCCCTGTGAACCAGCAAAACAGAACAACGACAAGAGACAAACAGTTATGCAGAATGTAACACAGTTGGCATCATTTACGATGCTACTCCAGTGATGCGAATGTATATCCCCGTCTCAACATGGCAACTAGCCGTTATATACTTATACATATATTCAGTCAACGTAAGGCAATGGGTCACAAAATATAATATAGCAAACTCACCAATGTCTTAGTGCGAGAGAGAATCAGATATGCAGAATGTAACACAGTGATCGGTCTGACGGCAGCTGTGATGATCAAGGGTTGGCAGCGATTGTATACTCCAGTTATGTGTGTCCCAGTCTCAACGCGGCAACTAGCCTTTATATATATACTCCATCATTTCCCGAAAGTTCCAGCACATACGACCATCGCCAACACTGTAGAAATCTCTAGCAGTCTCCCAGAAGTAACACTTAGAAAACCGAGGGCAGAACATTTCCAGACAGCCTGCTACCAAAATCTTAAAAATGCTGACCATCTATTATACGAAATAAATGTGATCCATCATAATTATTATTTAAAACACTAAATGTTGTGACCCAATGATAATTATTACTTAATTAATAACAAAATATACAGAAAATACACACTTGGGCAACCAAAAATAATGTTTTCTGTGTTAGCATGTCCAAGGACGTCTGATTTAGGGGTCCATAATCATCGTCTGTAAGAAGTTGTAGTTCTATTTTGAGATCCCATGCGTGAGGAGCTTGAATTTCTCCTGTTCAGGTCTTCCAACTAAAAGGACATAGTAATGCCAGTAGTTCTAGTACTTTAGTCAACTTTATGCCTGTCTCCATAGTGATGACTGTACTGAATGCCTCTAGGTACATTGATAATGTTGACCCTTTCAGGTGTCCTGTGCGTCTCACATGACACAAGCAGTCAGCCACTTGAGGATGAGATGCTTTACCTGCAGTATATCCTTTCCGCCTTGCATATGTCTCAAATTCCTTCCACTTATCAATGTAAAGTGTCCAAGTAGATGTGTGTAGGGTGAAAGTGACAGCCTTTGCTGCCCTGGTGGAATACAGGTTTCCGTGTGCTTGCTTGGTGTGTGGATGAATTAGCAGATTCAGCCATTCTCGTAGGTTCAAGGCAGGATTTCCAAGGTCTTGTAATACTTGAGGCATTAGTACTAGAGGTGGAAATGTGTTTAGTCCCTTCCATGTTATGTTGAGAGCATCTCTTGCCCAGGCTTGTGGTGCTGTGACACAAATGTCTATGTCTGTTTGTTGAACTTGGACACAAACAGGTCTATCACTGGGGATCCTAATGTCTCTGTTGTGAGCCAGAATGCCTCTGGATGTAGCATCCATTCTGTTGAAGACAGCTGCAGTGGTCAAGATCTGCATCTGAATCTGCTAAAGCATTCTTTGCCCCTAGAATGTGGCATGCTTTCACAAACATGGTTGTTGACCCATGTTTGTTTATACAGAATGGTACCGTGGAATTGTCTGTGTGAACTCTTGAGTTTGGCGGTCCTGAGACAACTTGCCAAATGTTGTATTGCACTGATCACTGCTTTCATCTCTAGGAGATTGATGTGTAGAGTGTGCTCGTCTTGACAACTTCCCCGAGGCTACTTCGTGGTCAAGATGAGCGCCCCATCCTTGGACAGATGCATCTCTGAATAGATGAACTATGCAGGCTGAACCTGTTAGGCAAGTTTCTCTGCAGACATTATAATAATAAATGCATACTTATAATGTGCCTGTTCCACTCCCTAATTCATGCTCAAAGAGCTACAGAATATTTACAATGGAGTATTTACAGCTGAAATAATTAATAGTATGTGTGTGTTTGAGCTTTTAATGGCACAAGGGGGAGAGTTCCACAGCCCAGGTGCAGAGTATGAGAATGACCGGTAGGTGAAGGATTTCAGTTTCACATTGTCTCTGTGTGTCCACCAAAGCAGATATGGCTTGAGATAATCCAGTAGAACAAACGGGTCGGTGTTGTTTAGGTGATCATTGACATACCTCTGTAACGGCGTAATTGTAACCTCCCCCTATGTGTCACGTCTTGGGTTGATGTCAGTAGACATAGTATTCACTGCCAACTGTGCAGTGTCAACAGAGAGTATTGCTTGCTCTATCATGTCTTATATTTTGTTCCAACGATCTCCAGGGACAAGTACACAAATCTGAGCTGTGCGGAATTGTATCCCTAAAAATTGAAAGTAATGCGATGGTTCAACCTCTGACTGAGTAGATTTACAAGCCACCCCAGCTGCATTCATAGGCTAATGGTGAAATCTAGTTGCAGTCTCAGTTAACTGGGATCTTGATGTATTTGAATCCCGTCGTCTAGGTAGAAAGCACTGTAGACCTTGTTGATGTACATACTGTATGATAGGTTTGGTCACTTGAGTAAATAACCAGGGGGCTGACAATATTCCAAACGGTAGGACGCTCCACTGGAAGTGATGCCCCATTAACAGGAATCGTAGATATTTTCATGTTTCTTGGTGTATCAGTATGTGCAGGTATGCACCTTGAAGGTCTATGCTTGCGAGGTAATCTGCAGGACGTACCAGTCGTCGGAGCTGAGGAAGATGTATCATCTTGAACTTTACAGGCTTCAGTAAATACTCCATGTTGAATTTCTTCATACTGTATATGAGGCGAAACCTTTCTCTGGAGTTTTTCTTGGGAACTAGGAAAATTGGGGAATAAAATCCTGGCATGAGGTGAGTTTGATCCAACTCCTTGACTTCATTTTTCGCACATAGAGTAGTGATGGCGTAATCCAGTTTTTCCAGTTGTATAGTTGAACACCATCGGCTCACTTATCAGTGGTCTTGTATACTCTGCACATAACTTGAGATACATAGCTGTCTTGCTGCTCCGATCCTGATCTTCAGCACTTGGAACCTTTAGCACCTCTAGGGGAACAGCCCTGTCCCAAGGTGGTTCTGTTATTCCTTGCAGAGCAACAAACCTCTTCTGCCATTGCAGGTAGAAAATTTCGTTTCCTTGACCTTCTGTACCCCATAAAACTTGTACATAGGTGAGTAAATATGCCCAATTTGGGGAGGTTGTACCAACATATCACACAAAAGAGTATCCAATTCATCTTTGTATTCTGTGAGTTTCAGTAACACATGGAGCAGCTGCACAGTTTAGCTTCCCTCTCTCTCTGCGCTCACACCCACACTCTCTCTATATTAAACTCTCACACTCACCCCCTCTCTCTCTGCGCTCACACCCACACTCTCTCTGTATTAAACTCTCACACTCGCTCCCTCTCTCTCTGTGCTCACACCCACACTCTCTCTGTATTAAACTCTCACGCTCGATCCCTCTCTCTTATCAGCTTATCTTTCACTCTGGACCAATGCTTGGGCGACCCTTGTCCTGAGTGCCTTAAGCTAACCCCAACCGAGAAGTCTTTATAGCTTTATCCCCAAACATTAGCCCTTATGTCTTAAAGGAATCTCCCTATTACCTTTAGGTAAAGATCGCCCTGTCACATAACGTTGAGATGTTTGATGTATCACGCTGGCCAATGTGTCAATAGATTTAATCATCATTACTTCATGGGACTCTTAAGTAACATTCCTTGCAACTTTGCTCATGTCTCTGCCAAATAAAGTAGAGGCCCGCCAAGGAGTTCTAGGAAAAGGTTTGGTGTAGGTTTCACTTGGTGTACGTCCACTTTGCAGAAGGGAACTTCAAGGGATTCAAGTGTTCCACTATGTTCGGATAGAAGAAGGAGACAAGCATAATAAACATGCGTCAGGACAAGGAAAAATATGGTTATTAAGTATTTATGTCACTTGATAAAGGATGCTATGGTGTATCGCTGTATGACAGATAGATGTGAGAGTAAAGCCTGAAGTGATATAGGTTAGATGTTTAATAGCGCAGACAAAACTAATCCAAGTGAACCAGGATTCAAATCCACAACCTCTATTCTTGCATGCCTGATGGACATAACTCAGTCCAGCTTCTTCTGCTGCCTTGGACAAATGAGCCACTCATGTCCTCTTAGTATGAGAGAGTGAGTTTTTTCAGTGACACCAGAAATGGGCTTCACACATTGTACCCATATGGGGAATAGAACCCGGGTCTTCGGTGTGATGAGCAAATGCTTTAACCACTAGGCTACCCCACAGCCCCACCCTAGTATGAAAGAAACAAGATCTAACCTACAGGACAACTGGGGACTGACTGACCAGGAATACAAGGATGTCAATCTCACCTTCTGGTACCAGGATGCCATCTTGTTTTGTCATCTTCACTGGCGCCATGGCTCGACTTCCTCTAGGTACCACTGCCTTAGAGGTAGGGGCTTGCTTGCCCCGCCCTCCTCCAGTGGCCACACTTTTCTTGGTCCCAGCAGGTGCCGGTGAGCCACTAGATTTCTGAGATATGCCAAACATGAGATATGTCATCATTCTTCATCTGATATGATGCAAGGGATAAAATCTCTGGGCATGATGTCCAAGATACAATACATTGATTTACAACTCCTGTCTTGCAATACATATGACACATTACTTTACAGAATATACTGAAGTAATATAATATGAATAATAACAGACACTGTCCAAGAAAGTGTTTATGCAGATTTCCTGGTTGGCATTAAACTGATGAATCTTCACAGTGCCCTAAAGCTTATATGTAGCTCCTTTGCAGCATTTTCCCCAGCTAAGTTTAAAAAACAAATAATTCAGGGTTGTGATTTACCAGCAGAAATGCAGCTTAGACATAAAAGTACTCCAGCGGGATACAAATGAGAATGAAGCAATATTATTGACATAAATATCATATCACAGCCTTATCGCATCATGAAGACTAGTCATGTCACTTGTATAATAATTTGAGAAATAAGTTTTTGCCAAGCATTAGCACAAGTAGCCTTTGCAATGTTGACAAATTTGTAAAAGTAATGAAAGATAGCTCTGTGTGTGAACATTTATCCTTGTACATCATGAAATGTCTCCTGAAAAGACAAGCCTATCTCAGTGTGTAAAGACAAAATTATTTAAAGGGAATTTATGAGCGCTTCATTTACTATCATCAGATCTCAATGATCACTGTAAACTGTAGGAGCACTCCACTCGCTTTCATTGTATATATTATTGTTAATGTTTGACTTGAATGTTTAATGATGGATATGTATTTTTGGAAAAAATGCTTAATGTTGTTGAGGATGAAGCTCACCTTATAATTCTATGTTACTTACATAAATAAATAAGTTTTTGCCAAGCATTAGCATAAGTAGTAATCTTCACAAATTTTGTGAAAGTAATGAGAGACAGCTCTGTGTGTGAACATTTATTTTTGTATATTATGAAATGTCTCCTGAAAAGACAAGCTTATTGCAGTGTGTAAAGACAAAATTATTTAAAGGGAGTTTATGGGCGCTTCATTCACTATCATCACAATTTCTATGATCACTATATACTGCACTGCCAATATGGTTTGATCTGTATTACTTGATGGCGTAACCATATACTATGAGCACTTCACTCGTTATCATTGTATATATTATTGATAATGTTCGACTTGACTATTTATTGATGGATATGTATTTTTGGAAAAATGCTTATGTATGAATCACATGTACTCTGGGCTGGAGGCCTATAATACTGTAATAAAAATCTTGAATCTTGAATCTTGAAGACTAGTCCCAGACTATTAAATTCTGTGGAGGACAGGAGGATATCAACTTATTTATTTCGTTAACACACTTTTTCAAGTTACTTCTTTCTGCAGGTGAACTATTCATTCACCTTGTGTAACAAAATTAGAAGTTAACATAACAAGAGTCATCAGAGGATGACGTATCCCCCCGGTCCCCACATATTTGAAAGGACAAATCATCTGACAGTTACTTGATGTTTTTTCAGAGTAAGTTTGAATTGTTTCCTTGGATATCATGAAAAATGTAAATGCAATATATCTGTACACAGCAAAAGGCACCACTTCAAGGTCTGTCTCATATATCTGCAAAGATCTGTTGAAAAATATGAAATGGTTTCCAAGCTGTGCTCCAGAAACGAAGCCCATCCCCCACTTTTGAGACTAAGTCCAAATTGTTTCCATGGAAACCAGGAAAAATAGAAATGCCCAAAATTTGTACATAGCAAAAGGCACCATTTTGGAGTCTAGGTCACAGATCTGTAAAGTTTTGCTGAAAGATATTAAGAAGTTTTCAAGTTGTCCTCCTGAAATGAAGCCCACCACTCCATTTTGTGACAAAATCAGAATCGTTTCCATGGAAACCCAGAAAATGATCAACCACAAAAACCTATAAAAAGCAAAAGACCCACTCTAGGGTCTGCCACACATATCTGCCTTTTTTTGCTGACAAATATTATGAAGTTTTCAAGTTGTGCTCTTTAAATGAAACACAACTCTCACTTTTTAGTCCAAGTCCGAAACGTTTCCATGAAAACCAAGAAAATAAGAAATCACAAAAACCTGTAAATGGGACAAGGCACCACTTTAGGGTCTGACTGATATATCTACCAAAGTTTTGTAGAAAACTATTGAATGTTTTTTGAGTTATGCTCTGGAAAAGAAGCCCACCTCGCCATTAGATTAAGACCAAAATGTCCCATGGAAAACAAATAAAAGAAAAATGTCAAAAATCTGTAAATAGCAATAGGCACAACCATAGGTTCAGATTGTTATATCTATCAGTTTTGGTCTAAAACTGTAGAAAGGGTTTTTGATTTATACTCCGGAAACAAAATGATTACAGACGAATGGACGGATAGACAGACAGATGAGGCGGCAACTAAATCCCCCACACTCATGAACATATTCTGACAGTAAATGTCATGTTTAAGCAGGACCAACTGTGATACACTTAGTACCAATGAAATGTGGTTTATACTTCTGGAATTGTCAAACAAATGTCATACAGTTGTACAGGGCAGTGAAGTATTGATGAAGAATATACATAAAATATATACAACTGTTGCGCAGTGGAATTGTTAAACAAATTTTGTAAGTAATAAATATGAAGAAAAAAAGAAATGTGCTCAACTAAACGGTAACCAAACAATGATATTGCCACTCCGACCACCAAACTAAATATGACACCTTTTTCCACTCCGTCCACCAAACTAAATATTGACACCTTTTATGACAGTCCACCAAACTAAGTTGACTAGATAAGTTATCTGAATTCGAACTATGAACAATGCCCGAATATGGCAACTATTTGTCTTAATTCACAACAGTGCAGACGAACACTCTATTTTTTCGACCCTATCGCTTGCCGTCCAAAGCGCATCTACCCGACCCTGCACATGCAAAAAACTCAAAATGCACGAGACGTGATGGTTGCGTTTTTATGCGATGTTCATGTTTCTTGAAAAGGTGTGTTTTGGCTATTGTTTTTAACATATCAAAATCATGAGCTAATGTAACTGACATTCTCTTCAGAACATACCACCCCCCGCTGACAAGACCCTGGTCTTTCAGAAAGACGTCTATATACATCTGAGCTAAATGTGTAGAACTACTGAAGTTGAAGTGTACACGTGGGTGACCTATTCTGGATTCCACTCCAGTGGACAAAGCTTAGTAACAGGTCTAGTCAACACCGACTTCCCCACTTGAACATCCACTACTCTGACATGTCCATCTCTGCTTGGATATATCTTGACAATTTTACCAAGCGGCCAACTTCCTCTTGGAGAATCAGGACTAACAATAATGACAACGTCATTTGTGCTTAAGTCCTTACTTGTTGCCTGCCATTTCTTGCGAACATTGAGAGTGGGTAACCACTCTTTCAACCATCTTTTCCATATATGCCTCAGTAATTCCTGCACACGCCTCCACCGTTTATGAGGATTAAAGTCTCGTTGATCAGCCTCAGGTGCAAAAGGACCGCCACATTGCCCATGTAGGAAATGATTTGGTGTTATGGGCAACATATCATTTGGATGTGCGCTCTGATATGTTAGTGGTCGAGAATTCAACAACGCCTCAACACCAACAAAGGTGGTCATCAGTTCTTCATCTGTTACTTCTCCAGACTTGAGAACAGCATAAATTGCCCTTTTTGCTGATTTAATCAAAGATTCGAAGATTCCACCAAAATGTGGAGCATGTGGTGGATTAAACTTCCACAAGACCTTTTTGCTTGCTAACGATGCTTTTAGATCATCTCCATCGAGATTAGAAATGAGCTGCCTCAGTTCCTTTACGGCTCCCACAAAGTTAGTACCGTTATCAGATATGACTTCATTTGGCATTCCTCTTCTATGTGCCATACGAGAGAAAGCGTTCAGGAAGGAGTCCGTGTCTAAACCGTAAGCCATCTCCAGGTGTACCGCTCGAGTTGATAGACACGTGAATAAACACAGATACCGTTTCTGTCTACTTTTCCCTCTACCTTGTTTTGTTAGAAATGGACCAGCAAAGTCTACTCCTGTCTGAGCAAAAGGTCTCATCGAACATTTAACCCTGACGCTTGGCAAATCTGCCATTATCTGTGTAGCAGGCTTGGTTTTCTGACGTCTACACCAAGCACACTGATGTTCCCAACTACGAATCTCTTCACGAGCTGCTATAATCCAAAACCTACTTGACAATGCAGCCAATGTGTAGTTGGTTCCCATATGACAACAATCCTCATGGAACTGTTTCACAATCAACTTTGTTACCCAGTGACCTCTAGGAAGTATGACTGGAAAACGTGACTCATAGGAAAGGTCCTCGGCATATCTGAGTCTTCCACCTGATCTGATCAGTCCAGAATCGTCTAAAAATGGATGTAAACTCAATAGTTTACTCGAGTTAGGAAGTTGTTTTCCTTTTGTCAAAGCTGAGTATTCTTCAGTAAATGCTTCTTTCTGAGCGTTCAGAAGAATTAGTGTTTCAGCATCCTGTATCTCATCGGCTTCAAGCTCGCCAGATTTTCTAGTTCCTCCAGAAGAAACATTGTGAACAAACCGAAGTACCCAGGCAGTAACTCTGCACAATCTCTTCCAGTGTGAATATCTTGATGGGTCTAAGCACCAGGTCGTCACTGTAGCAGCTTTACCTGTTACCATTGTAAAATCTGACTGACATCCTTTGCGTCTTTCTAACTGTTCATTGATTTTCAAGTTCCTTTGATTTGGCCACTCCTTCTCATCTTGTTTTATAAACTCTGGACCTTGAAGCCATTCCTTCTTATTTAATGCTTCAACATGTGCTCCTCTTGTGAGAATGTCAGCAGCATTCTGGCTGGTTGGTACATACTTCCACTGACTTGGTTGTGTATTGTCCTGTATGAACCCAACTCTGTTTGCAACAAAAGGCTTAAGGTTTCTGCTTTGATTTTTAATCCAACATAAGACATTTTCACTGTCTGACCAAAACTTCACTGATTTTGGAGAAACAGCTAGAGCCTCTGTGACAATCAGTGTCAGTCGTACACCAAGAACAGCTGCAAGCAGTTCCAACCTAGGAATGCTCATTGCTTTTAATGGAGCAACTCTACTTTTGGAAGCTACTAGAGTGCTAGACCTGCCTTGACTGGAGAGATTACTTACACAATAGATGACTGCACCAAATGCTTCTTGAGAAGCGTCTACGAATACATGCAACTGCTGGTCACTTGTAGCTTGATTTAATCCTATCTCTCTCGGAAATCTGAGTGAAGAAAGCAGCAGCACTTCATTGTACCACTTCCATGTTTTTGCTTCAAGATGAGGATTCATTTTATCATCCCATCCGAGTCCAGCAAGCCACATTTGCTGGAGTAAGACTTTTGCTCTCACTACAAATGGTGCTATTAATCCTAACGGATCAAAAACTTTGGCAATTTCTCTAAGAAAGGATCTCTTTGTCACTGTCAGCATTTTCTTGTTTGAACTACAACCAAAGTTAAATTCGTCAGTTTCAGCACACCAGACAAGTCCTAAGGTTTTGACCGATGGCAAGTCATCTGTCAATATGCTCACTTCCTTCAACCTGTCTTCCACCGGAATTTCATTTAAAACATTCTTTGAATTTGATAGCCATTTTCTGGCATGCATACCTGCTATTTCCCAAAGATTCATAAGCTGGTTGTAAAGCTCTAGTGCATCAGTGTCAGTTTGAACAGAATCTATACTGTCATCCATGTAAGTTGATTTAACAACTGTTGTAGATGCCATAGTCAAATCTGTTTCATGTAATTTGGCATGTTCCTGTGTGATGTACTGAGCCAGGAAAGGTGAGCAATTTATCCCAAACACTACTCTAGAGAATTCATAAACATCAGGAGGTTTGTCCTCATCATTTGATCGCCAAAGAAACCTGAAGTATGGACGGTCACACTCTGCAATCTCAATTTGTAAATACATCTCCTCTACGTCACAGATAAGTCCAACTGGATATCTTCTAAATCTCAACAGTATTTCAAACAGGTCATTTTGCATCTTGGGACCCTGGTGAATAACATCATTCAGGGAAATGCCACTACATTTTGCAGATGCGTCAAACACCAGCCTGACTTTTGTTGTTGCTCTATCCATATTCACCACAGGAAAATGAGGTAAGTACCATTTGGATTTACTGATTTCCTCCTCTGGAACTTTTCTGATATAATTCTTTTCAAGGTATTTAGCTATGACGTTTTCATATGCTTCTAAAATTGTATCATTTTTTGACAATTTTTTCTCTGTATCTTTCAAACGTTTCAATGCCATCTCATAATTGTCGGGCAAGATTTCAGGATCCAATTTCCAGGGAATGCCTACTTTGTATCGCTCATTTGTGTAGCTAAGGGATGTTTTAACAGCTTGAATTGCATCCTCATCTTCAGGGCTTAACTTGGGTGTTGCAGCAGCAACTTCTTCTGTTTCCCAAAACCTCTGAACAAGTTCATCGAGACAGTCATCTGCACACCCAACATCAGCATGCTGAACATAGCATACATGTGACGTCTGGTTCTGGGATGCATATCCTTTTGGAACAATCCCAACACATGTCCAACCTAAAGGTGTGAGCCTTGCACCTGGTTCCCCAGGTAGTCCATACAGTTCTTTTTGAGAACTGTGCAACTCAATATAATCCATTCCTATGAGGATGTCTATTACTGGTGGTGAAGCTGGTTTAGGAAAATCAACATCTTCCAAATGTTTCCAGTTTTCACTGATCTTTTGCCAGTTCACAGCAGGTAATGATCCTGTCACTTTAGTTGTCGTCAACGCCTTCATTGTCATTTTTACTGATCCATCAACACTTTCAAGGTCAAAGTGAACACACCGACTACTAAACGTCTCAGTTTTGCTATTCAAAACGCTAACAGAGATCTGCTGATATCTACCTTGAAGACCTAGTTGACTAGCAATGTCCTCATTAATGTAAGTTTGAGTACTGGCGTCATCCAACAGAGCATTGACCTTTATTTCAGAAGTGCCATTCTTTAAGACAACCGGTACAGTCCTAAGTGCATAGGTCTTAACTTGGTTTTTGATAGCTGACATTGTAACAGATGAAAATTGCTCTGTACTACCTGATGTTTGGTTAACATCAACTTGTAACGTTTTTTTGTTGCTATGAAGTAAACGATTATGCGTTGCCTCACACCCATCAACATTACATTTTTCCCACTGTTGACAATGTTTCCCAACATGGCCTTTGTCTAAACATCGAAAACACAGTTGCAGGCGTTTTACCGTTTCCCATCTGTTGACAACATCAAGAGCTTTCAGTTTACGACACTGTGAAGTTGTATGGTTTTGCCTTTGACATACATTACACTGGAGGGTTTTCTCGTTTTTTGTTCCAAAGTAAACACCTTTGTGTGTACGTGAACAGGATTGTCCGCTCCTTGATTTTTCAGAAACACCATATTTAACCTCTGATGCTATTGTCTGAAATTCAGATTCCCTGACTACCCATTCTCGCAGAGTTTCCACTGACTCTTGTCTTTGTGATTCGAACACCCATCTCTGAAAGTGAACTAACATTGATTCTGTTAGTTTTGTCTTTAATACAGAGAGCAGACAGCCGTCTCCCAACTCCTCTATCTTATCGTTGTCTCGTAGGCTTACAACCATGACATCCAACAAGTCGGCAAATCGTTCCAAATCCTTTGCATTTCCTTTCCTAACAGGTTTGAAATTGGAAATTTCTTCCATTTTTAGAGCTATCTCCCTTCGCTTACCGCCATATCGCCTATCAAGTTTTTCTAACGCTATGTCATAAGCGTAAGCACTGTGTCCTAATCTATTGACCAATGCTAGGGCTTCTCCTGACAAATATTGTTTCAATTGGAGCAACTTGTATTCACCTGTTGCAGGGGCTTTGTCCACACATGCCATAAATGCTGCTCTCCAGCTTTCATATTCTTGAACTTTACCCGAGAATATAGGAATTGAAACTCTTTTCAGTTGTTTCCACATGTCTCGCCCAATTTCAGTATTTTCAGATTTATCTGTCACAACCTTTAGTGTACCAGGAGCTACGGTTTCTGTTGGCTTTACATAATCACCATGCTTTGAAACCTGATCATCCGACTTAACTTCTTGAACCGAATCATGATCCTTGCAAAACAACCTACTCATACCCTCTCTCAGACTACCTGCTGATGTACTAGCAGTGTTGTTCAAGTATACTAAAGCCTTGTTTACGGCAGTTTCACTTTCTTCTTCAATTGGTTCAATCTCTTTAATGGTTTTGTCAAACTTTTCTAGATCATCACTTTCTTGGTAAGCTTCAGCTAAGCTTACAATAACACCAACAGTCTTGCTTTGTAGTGATGCGACCTTGTCAATGTAATCTCTTATTGCCTGTCTTGATGGTAGTTCTTGTTCAACTAAAGCTAACAACTGATTTTTAGCTTTTGTGAGTGCTGTTTTCGAACTGGTCTTTTCACGTTTAAGTTTAATTATTTGTAACGTGAGGATAGCACTCTTACTATCGGCCTCTGGTTTAGCCATGATTTTCAAAACAAAATATTGAAAAACAACACTATCTATGCAAGAAAAGAATACCTAACAACTTACCTGAATAAACAAACTCAGCTCCGAAATACAGAGCAGTAACCACGCTCTGCTACCAAAATTTGTTGCGCAGTGGAATTGTTAAACAAATTTTGTAAGTAATAAATATGAAGAAAAAAAAAGAAATGTGCTCAACTAAACGGTAACCAAACAATGATATTGCCACTCCGACCACCAAACTAAATATGACACCTTTTTCCACTCCGTCCACCAAACTAAATATTGACACCTTTTATGACAGTCCACCAAACTAAGTTGACTAGATAAGTTATCTGAATTCGAACTATGAACAATGCCCGAATATGGCAACTATTTGTCTTAATTCACAACAGTGCAGACGAACACTCTATTTTTTCGACCCTATCGCTTGCCGTCCAAAGCGCATCTACCCGACCCTGCACATGCAAAAAACTCAAAATGCACGAGACGTGATGGTTGCGTTTTTATGCGATGTTCATGTTTCTTGAAAAGGTGTGTTTTGGCTATTGTTTTTAACATATCAAAATCATGAGCTAATGTAACTGACATTCTCTTCAGAACAACAACCTAGTTGGGAAGACAGTGTTTTTGTAGGCTGAACCATTTCATAGATGTGGATTTGTAGTCCAGTCTGGTTTGTAGACAGTGATTTCACAGATGTGTATTTGATAACCACTTGGAATGTGTATAACAAGACTATTAGTCATAAAACTCATCATAATCTTCCCACAAGAGAATAATGAAAGCTTTAGTTTGTCGGTGGATTAAAATAAATTAGTCTGCTCACTGAAAACAGGTTGCACTGAGTTGTTGTGAATAATAATTAGGAAGTTGTGATTTGTTTTGACAGTAAAATAGTGTGAATATACTGAAATGTTTAGTTAATTACTTTGTCGGTGACCCACCTCAACCTTCTTCTACACTGCTACTTCAGTGCAAGTCTGGGTAGTTGAATGTTGATAAATGATGTGTTTTTTTCATCACTGATCATACTGACCAAACATATTTTTTATTTCAAAAAACTCAAACACTTTTCATTTACACTGGAATCATGATATTGATTTTCATCTTCAATGATGCTCTATTTTTCCCATTTTACTATCATCTACAAATTCACCACTCAATCCACCATCTTTCCACGTCTACAAAACAGTCTGGTTTATGAATTCACCTACAGCCCCTAGTTATACACATGTCAGTGATCAAACACAAGCTTACTGATATGGGTGCTCCTCCTGTGGTTTTCTTCATCTTGTCATAGAGGTTTCATGGATTTCTAAAAGTGAATGCTACATGAAGAACTGAAAAAAAGTAGAGTGAATGAGTGAGAAAGTTGGTTTTTACAGCGATTTTAGCAGTAGTCCATGAATATCATGCCAGGGGCATCAGAAATGGGAATCACATATTGTGCCCATGTAGGGAATCGAACTTGGGTCTACAGCATTACAAAAAAATACAAACTTCCTTTACCTGACTGACAGACTATTTCTTTACACAATTGCAAATGATAAAATCAAAGCATACTACATTTAGCAGCAACTAAATGAAATCTTTAAAAACAAATTTATTCAGTTACAAAATACTGGAGATAAATGTAATTCTCTGATTAAAATTAATATTTTATACTTATTCTGATTCATACTTACTATGCTTGTCTCCTTCTATCTGAACATAATGGAACACTTGAATCCCTTGAAGTTCCCTTCTAGAAAGCGGACGTAACATCAGTATTCACCCAACGAGTAACCTCCCTTGAGCCTGTGCTTTTTGTGAGCAAATCGGTTGCATGACATGCCATGCTCTTTACGCTCTCCTAATACTTACCCGGCACCTGGATTTGCAGGGAAATCAAGAGTGTCATGAGAGGAAAGGACGGGAGGGAAGTGCTCATGAGTCAGGATAAGTATTAAATATCAATTTTAATCAGAAAATTACATATTATTCCTTATCCCAACTCATGCTTAGTATGCTTGATAGAATTCAACGGAATCAGTGGTGGGTCATGCCACATCCTGGATTCTCTGGTTGTCATGTATTTTACATCCTGTAACCCCCCATGGGAACTTGGCACTATAGATTTGCAGACTTTCAACTTTTGTTCTTGTATCTTGAGGGGGACCACTACTGTCAAAAACTTTATCCAAAACTTTATTTCTGACATCTTCCTGTGGTTTTTAGATATACTTGTGTCCTACTAGTTATCTTATAGCAACTTCATTGATTGATGCATGTGTCAAGTGAAGATGCAATCCCTTCTTCAGGTACAAGTATAGCATACAAGTACAGTGAGATAATCACTCATGCTAGCCTGTTCTGAGATGTGTACCTGGACTCTTAACCATTTTAATCCGACATCAACAAGTCACGTGATAAAAAAGGGTGAGATTTTCTCAGTACCTTTTAGGAACCATTGGTTGTTGTACTACAACTAATGGACCAAATTGGTGACTGCCAGCGACATCTTTGGTGGTGATATCTCTGATCTAATGGTTGGCAAACACTGTATTCTCATGTAAAGCAAGTTTGAGACTACCTAGGTTTGTTCTTCATGTGGGTTGGCTGCTTCATATGCTTGTCAAATAACGGTTGTCATCCATACTGATATAGTATTCTTTGAAACTTCTGTGGGTGTTTCAGTTGATATCGGGATAAATGGGTGCTTGAATTACTGTCTCCTTGTTTTAGTCCCTTGCAGGTAGATTTTCAATGCTTTGGTGGGACACAAGAGCAAATCTGGCATGTCGTTTGAATCAAGTATTGTAGATAGTGCTGGGATATGAAATTGTCTGTGAGGTTGTCCTGGCAACTGATTTAAGCAATAAAATCTCATTTGAGTACTAGATGCATAGCCCAGCGCATGTATTTCTGACATCAGGGCGGCTGTTGCTAAAGCAACCAAAATAGTGTATTCATTTCCATTTTAGAGGCTGATATTGATAAGCATTGCTTCTAAGATGTTGTAGTAATATGTTGAGATCCCATCTGGGAGCCTTGAATTTCTTTTGTTGTTCCAATTTAAAAGAACATAGTAATGCCAGTATATCTGGAACTTTAGTCAACTTTATGCCTGTCTCCATAGTGATGACTGTACTGAATGCCTCTAGGTACATTGATAACGTTGACCCTTTCAGGTGTCCTGTGCGTCTCATATGACACAAGTAGTCAGCCACTTGAGGATGAGATGCTTTACCTGCAGTGTAGTGGTATCTATTATTAGCGGTCTGCAATGTCACCAAGGGCCGACAACTGTGGTTGTCTTGACTGAGTACGGCAATAAAACATGGCTCCGCTCACAACGGCTCGTTAGTGGTAATTACGGCTAATTACGGCCCTACATCCTGATACAACATGGTGTCAGAACTGGGATCTGGTGAGACAACTTATGGACTCTCAATCAAACTCAAATTTTGAACTTTTTGATCGGTCGTCACTCATTGACAAAGCTGTAACTGTGTGTAGCGTGAAATCGTGCTGACTATCGTCCTCTTGCACAGATTATAAGTTGCCGCGCTCTCTGCACACACGTTCTCGCCGTTGAAGAAAAATCGTCCTGACGCACGGTCCTATAGTGATAAACTCGTATCGGCGAATGTTCAGTGTTCATCATGAATAACTTGAAGCCACCGCCTCCACTGGAATTAATTGGCAATATTTCAGAGAATTTCAAGATATGGAAACAGGAATTTGAACTTTACAAAATTGCAAGCGGACTCGAAAACAAAGATGCAAACGTTATTGCTTCTACATTTCTGCATGTGATCGGCAAGGACGCTAGACAGGTTTATAACACGTTTGAGTTTGCAAACGAAGATGATAGGGGAAAATGTGAGGTATTGATGGAAAAATTTGAACAATATTGTAATCCTAGAAAGAATGTGACATTTGAAAGGTATGTATTTGGAACCAGAAATCAACAAAGTGGAGAAAAGTTTGACTCTTTCTATACTGACATTCGAAATAAAAGTGCCAGCTGTGAATTTGGAGATCTGAGAGACTCACTAGTTAGGGATAGAATTGTAATTGGAATTCAGAGTGAAGAAACTAGATCAAGACTATTGAGAGAGCAAAATCTCACTCTTGAAATGGCATTAAACATATGTAGAACAGCTGAAGCTACAGAAAGTCAAGTAAAAAGCCTCCAGGATGATAAAGCTGCAAGTGTTGGATATGTCAAGAGAAAAACACCATCTGCTAGAAAACAAAGTCATACCAAACCAAAATTGCCGAGTAGAAGTAAACCTCAAGCACAAAATCAAAAACTTCAAAGGGAAAATTGTCCATATTGTGGTAAGGAAAAACATGACAGGAAGTTTTGTCCAGCTAGACATGTTTCGTGCAACAGTTGCAAGAAACGAGGACACTACGCAAGTGTATGCCAGTCTCAGAAAGGATATGTGCGAGCTATAGATGAGGATGGATATGAGGATGACTATGACTGTGGGCAAGACGATTCACAAGAAACAGTATTTCTTGGCTCTATCAGCAGTGATACTCCAAAACAGAGAAGTCGTCGTTACTTCAACTTGCAAGTTGATGGCAAAACTATCACTCTCAAAGCTGATACAGGGGCAGATGTTAGCTTAATATCTCAGGACATTTTCGACAAAGTGTTCCCAGGTAGACAACTTCAGAGTCCCAAACGAATTCTGAGAGGAATTCAGAACCAGCTGAAAGTAGTCGGGTGCTTTCATGCTACTGTGAAGTGGAAAGAGAGAACTGTGAAAGAAACATTTTATGTTTTGACAGAAAGTAGTCACTCACTTCTGAGCTGTGATGCCAGTGAGGACCTCGGATTACTCCAGTTCTGTTCAGCAGTCACAAAGGAGGATATGGTTTCAGAGTTCCCAGGTCTGTTTGTGGGTCTAGGTGAAATGGATGGTGAATATGACATCAAGTTGAAGACTGATGCTCAACCGTATGCTGTCACTACACCGAAACGGGTACCCATACCTCTGCTGCCTAAGGTTAAAGAACAGCTTGAGAAACTGGAGTCACTGGGAGTTATTTCGAAGGTGGTTAACCAGTTGGGCAAGTTTATCACAAACCTTGCAGAGTTGACCAAGCCACTCAGGGACCTCCTCAGTAAGAAGAACTCCTGGTACTGGGGTGAGCAGCAAAGAGAGGCATTCTCAAAGATCAAATCAGCTGTCAGCAGCAGGGCAGTTCTCGCTATATTCAACCCCAACCTACCAACGAAAGTAACAGCTGATGCCTCATCATACGGGCTAGGAGCAGTCTTGTGTCAACGCCACTCTAGAGACTGGAAACCTGTTGCCTATGCGTCTCGTTCTCTCTCTGACACAGAAACTAGATACGCGCAGATTGAAAAGGAAGCACTGGCTCTCACATGGGCTTGCGAGAGATTCCAGGACTACCTCATTGGTCTTCAGTTCACACTGGAGACTGACCACAAACCCCTAGTTCCACTTCTAGGTCTGAAGGATCTTGATACTTTGCCTCCTAGAGTTCAACGCTTTAGGATGAGGTTGATGAGGTTTGCATACACAATCAACCACGTGCCAGGTCGTGAACTCTACACTGCAGATACACTGTCTCGTGCTCCAGAGAAAGGTTCATCACGTTCTGACCTGGAGGAGGAGGTAGAGGCCTTCGTGAACGCAATCAGTTTTCCCGCCTCAGACAAGAAATTGGATGACATACGACGTCACCAACATGAAGACGACATCTGTAGACAGATTCTTCAATACTGCATGGAGGGCTGGCCGGAACGACATCAACTTAAAGGCATTGTGTCACACTATTGGCCTTACAAGGCAGATATCACTGTCTGCAATGATCTAATTCTCTGTGGTGGGAGAATTCTCATACCGGAAACGATGCGCCCCGGAATTCTGGAAGCACTCCATGAAGGACATCAGGGCATCACGAAGACACGAGAAAGAGCCAAGCAATGTGTATGGTGGCCGAACCTGAGCAAGCAAATCGGTGAATTTGTCTCTAAGTGTCATGTATGCGTTAAGAAGTTTGACAATCACCCTGAACCTCTGCTGCCATCAGAAATGCCAGAACGCCCATGGATGAAGGTTGCTTCAGACTTGTTTGAACTCAACAAACAACCTTATGTGCTAGTTGTGGACTACTACTCTCGTTTCATCGAAATTGCGAAACTCAACAGCACATCATCGAAAGTGGTGATCAATCATTTGAAAAGTATGTTTGCCCGACATGGGGTTCCTGAAATACTTGTATCGGACAATGGTCCTCAGTATTCTTCATTGGAGTTTGCAGAGTTCAGTAACGAATATGGATTTTGTCACGTCACAAGCAGCCCAGGTCATGCATCTGGAAACGGGGAAGCAGAGCGTGCAGTGAGAACGATCAAAACTCTCTTGAAATCAGCAGACGATCCGTATGCTACACTCCTGAGCTATCGATCAACACCCTTAAGTTGTGGATACAGTCCTGCTGAGTTACTCATGTCCAGACGTCTCCGGACGAAGCTGCCCATCCTACCACAGAAACTCATGTGTAGCCCGCCTGATGAAAAGAAGGTCATGGACCACGAATCATCCCGCCGTGAAGATAGCAGACTACACTTCAACAGACGCCATGCAGCACTACCCCTCCGACCACTATGTAGGGGAGATGAGACATGGATGAAGGACAGAGGTGAGAAAGGGACTGTAGTCGACAAACTGTCACCTCGTTCCTACACGGTGCAGACAGACTCAGGAATGTACCGTCGCAACAGGAAAGATTTGAACTTCCTTCCTAAACAGGAGGTGGTGAAGTCTGAGATGTCCAGCACTCCAGAGACCAGCGCACCAGCTCCAGCGCCTACTGGTGTGTACCACACACGATCTGGAAGGCCATCCAAACCACCTGTCAGATTTGATGACCAGTACCAGTGATGGACACTATTGATCCAGTGTTGAATTTAAAGTGTTAATGAACGTTATAGTTTAAAGTTAATAGTAAGTTTTATCATCTCTGCTTTGGACTCTAATGGTAATGGTAATTATATAATTTACCTTCTCATTCCCAAGTTTGGTTTTTCGTTTAAGTTAATGAGTGAGCATCATTTCCATCCCAAAGGGAGATGTAGTGGTATCTATTATTAGCGGTCTGCAATGTCACCAAGGGCCGACAACTGTGGTTGTCTTGACTGAGTACGGCAATAAAACATGGCTCCGCTCACAACGGCTCGTTAGTGGTAATTACGGCTAATTACGGCCCTACATCCTGATACAACATGCAGTATATCCTTTCCGCCTTGCATATGTCTCAAATTCCTTCCACTTATCAATGTAAAGTGTCCAAGTAGATGTGTGTAGGGTGAAAGTGACAGCCTTTGCTGCCCTGGTGGAATACAGGTTTCCGTGTGCTTGCTTGGTGTGTGGATGAATTAGCAGATTCAGCCATTCTCGTAGTTTTAAGGCAGGATTTCCAAGGTCTTGTAGGAGGTCGGAAAACCACACCCTTGCCAACCAAAATCAGTTGCAGGAACCTTGTCAACTTGATTTTCTATAATACTTGAGGCATTAGTACTAGAGGTGGAAATGTGTTTAGTCCCTCCCACGATATGCTGAGAGCGTCACTTGCCCAGGCTTGTGGTACTGCGACACAAATGTCTTTCACAAACATGTTCAACATGTCGATGAAGCTGTACAGGTGAAATGTGAGTTGTAGCAGACTTGGTGACCTTGTTTGTTTATATAGAATGGTACCGTGGAGTTGTCTGTGTGAACTCTGAGGTTAGTGTTTGCTGAGACGACTTGCCAAATGTATTATTGCACTGATCACTGCTTTCATCTCAAGGAGATTGATGTGTAGATCCTGCTGTTGTCTTGACAACTTTCGAGAGGCTGAAGGTAATGTGATGGTTCAACCTCCGACTTGAGTAGATTTACAAGCCAGTCCTACTTCGTTAGTAGACGAATGGTGAAATCTAGATGCAATCTCAGTTGGCTGGGATTTTTACGCATTTGCATCCCGTTGTCTAGGTAGAAAGCACTGTGTAGACCTTGTTGATGTACATACTGTATGATAGGTTTGGTCACTTGAGTAAATAACCAGGGAGCTGACAATATTCCAAATGGTAGGACGCTCCACTGGAAGTGATGCCCCTTAAACAGGAATCGTAGATATTTTCGTGATTCTTGGTGTATCGGTATATGCAGGTATGCACCTTGAAGGTCTATGCTTGCGAGGTAATCTGCCGGACGTACCAGTCGTTGGAGCTGAGGAAGATTTGAATCATCTTAAACTTTGCAGGCTTCAGTAAATACTCCATGTTGAATTTCTTCATACTGTATATGAGGCGAAACTTTTCTCTGGAGTTTTTCTTGGGAACCAGGAAAATTGGGGAATAACAGCCTGGTGAGAGGTGAGTTTGATCCAACTCCTGGACTTCATATTTCGCACATAGAGTAGTGATGGCGTAATCCAGTTTTTCCATCTGATGGTATAGTTGAACACCATCGGCTCACTTATCAGTGGTGGAGTGGCTCTTAACTCTGTCTTGTATACTCTGCACAGAACTTGAGATACGTAGCTGTCCTGTAGTATCCCCCAGTTGTCCCAGTACTGTTGGAGACGTCCACCCACTGTCGACAGTTCTACGGGAACGGCTAGGGGTGGAAGGTGCCAATTGCACCAAACCTGACTTTTAGCGCTTGGAACCCTTGGCACCTCTAGGGGAACGGCCCCATCCAGAAATGGTCCTGTTATTCCCTGTAGTTTGACGAAAGAACCTCTTCTGCCTTTGAAAGTGAAAAACTTGTTTTCATTGGCCCTCTGTACCCTGTAAAACTTGGATATAGGTGAGTAGCTTTGAGATGTTTGATGTATTATTATTAATTTTATTAGTATTTTTACCAGACATGACTTGGTTTGGTCTTCTATTATAATCCTTTGCATGCCTAAGAACAGCTAATATATAATTATTGAACTGTTGAATAGTTAAATTTTGACAAAGGATACAACGTGACCTGAAAGAGTGCAAGAAGAACAATATAAATGTGGGTCAACCGCCGACAACTGATATTTGCAACACATACAAGTTTTCATCAAATGCTATGACATACAGCGATGCGTACAAGTTAAAAAGGCAAATAAATTATGTACACTTTGGTAGTAATTTTGTTGCATGATGTAAATATGAGGATCAAAAAACGAATACATCTGCAATGTAGTTGATAATAAGACTGAAACTAGTAAAGGATATGTGCCGTATCAATACCCTGGTGCCCTGAATGTCCTTCCTCTAGGGTGAATAAGGGGAGAGTGAAGAGCATGGCATGTTAAGTGACTGATTTGTGTGCCAAATGCAGGTGCTCAAGGGGGCGTTACTTGTTGGGTGAGTAATAATTTTACGTCCACTTTAAAGAAGGGAACTTCACAGGATTCAAATGTTCCACCATGTTTGGATAGAAGAAGGAGGCAAGCGTAATAAGCATGAATCAGGATAAGGAAAATGATTTCTTTCACACTATCTGCTGTGTATCTGTAACCATCAAACAAATGAGCCTCTATGTATCTCACTTATATTTTGACAAAGAAGTAACATTTGGTTTATACAAAAAGTAACATTGTTAGTGTTGGGATGCGAAATACTGACGGTAGTTTGACAGCAGTAATAGAAAAAAACACATATAAAACAACATGCATTATGGATCTGTTAACCAATGCCAAAAGTAAACAACAAAAAATTAGCTCTATCTTTTGCAAATCAGAAAAACAAAGGAATATGTTCTGACTTGGAAATTCTGAAATTAGATGAAACTGGGATACAATTTTATGGATAATAACTTGTTTAGGGCACACAGCAACATTTTTATCTAGAATGCAAGTCAAACAGCATCAAGTAGAAACAAAAGAAAGAAATCCTATTTAACCATAAGCAAATTTATCCTTGGTTTAAACAAACAAGTTCCTTTTGACAAAATTGGATACTGTCCCCATTTATGGTTATAATGTTTGTGTCTAATGACAGTTTAATTACAATTACGTTTGTTTCTTTATCCTGACTTTTTCTTTGCTGCTCAAACATAAAGAAAGTATTTGAAATAACAGAAAAACGAGGCTATAGCCATATCAGCAATGTACTGCCCAAACCTCACGGACTAGATCTGCGGACTGCGCACCTGCTCATCCAGCAGCCGCCATCTTTAAACAAGTCGTGTTGCTATGAGGGTTTTCTTGTCTGTGAAACAGTTTCAAATATCAATTTAATCTGATAACCTTACGTTAAATAAGAACGTTCAAACTATAATAACAACTGCGTGTTGTATTACATTTTTTAGTCTATTTTTGAAATCTCGCGAGATTCAACGTGATTACAGTTCAGCCAACATGTCGGACGATTGGGGTGAGCATGTGTTTCTGGAACATATTTTAGACATACTTGATTGTCAGTGCTGTTTTTTATTATGGCAATCGACACAATTGTTTCTGTTTACAGACGCAGAAGATTTCGAACCTCCGAGTTTCAACACCAAATCCGTTGTCTCTGACAAATGGGAAGGGGAAGATGAAGAAGAGGACGTCAAAGTGAGGAACGCCGATTACATATACAATAATTCGGTCAAATATTCCAACCTTTCTGAGGCTACACGTTACTGACTGTTTATTATTGTGACAAACCAATATATGTATAACAATACAATACCCTGTGTTGTGTCGATTATACACTCAGTCAGGAACAGGAAATGCCTTTGTTGCTCTTTTTGTTCCAGATGTTTAATCATACTTTGACTAAGAAGTATTTCGTAATCTCACATTTCATACGATTGTACATCTTAAAAGAAAAGCGCATCATGAAACCAGTACATATGTTACACAGGACATTTTCAATGTGCGAATACAGAACTTTACGGGATGCACTTTTTCAGATTAATTAGCGCTCCACGAAAGATTGGAAAGGGTACCAAACCTTAACCCCCAAACCTGAGGATTGGAAAGGGTGCCTAACCCTGAACCCTCAGGATCGTAAAGTGTGCCTAACCCTAACCCTAACCCTAACACCAAACCCTAAGGATTGTACAGAGTGTTAGCTGTCTTGTGCCATGCCCTGCCTTAAATTCCACCCATATGGTAATTATGTTTAGGTAATTTTTCTTATTTATAAGGTCCAAATTATTTAACAGTATCTATCAATATCATATCCTGTCAGTTCATGCACATGTACTAAGACTAGCCACTTGGACTATCAGCATCGGTGCATTATTTCAACCTCTTATACGTCACAGGTCCATTGCTACAGTCACATCCGTATGATTGACATAGTCTGAGAATGTAGAATCACTGCCTGCAGCTTCTTTAACAGAAGCTGTTAAAGTTATAACTTTGTTTATGTTAAAACTCCTTGCATACCTCTGAAATGAACTACCACAAAGCTCAAAGTATAAAATCTTCATTGTTATCATTGAAAAGCAGTCTTTATTCCCATTATTGGCACTGGAACAGAGTACCTAGAAGTACACTCATTCAAGAATTTAACAATAATTTACACAAGTTTTTCAAAAAGAAGTATTTAAATCAATAAATGTTTTCCTTGAACAAATACATGAAATTTAACAACATATAATTAATTGCCTTAATAGCCTACTTATAGACAAATACTGCATATGTCAATTCAGCTGACTACAGAATAAGATAAAATGGGGTAGAACATCATAGTTGTATATTTCCAAATCTGTAAGTTCAAAATGCACATTTCTGTTATATCCTAGTGTGCATTGTTAAAGGGTTTGCTCATCACTCCGAAGAATAAGTTTTAATTCTCTGTGTGATTTCAGTGTGTGAAGCCCATAACTGGTGTCGTCCACCATATTACTGGAATATTGCTGAAACCTGTAAAAAAAGCATAAAAAACACATACTCATTCCATGTTTGATTTATCAACCTATCTTATGTAATACACACATCTAATAGATGACAGGTCATTAACTTAATATGAATCTAAGAATCTATCACCTGCTGTAATCAGACTTTCTATGGTAATGACATAATCATATTCAATGCATACTAAACAATACTTGTGTTCTGATTGATTGAAATAATTGAAGACTGGTCATAGTGGCCTATTGTCCAAGTAATCAATCTTAGGAAATCACTTCACTTGCTGAATTCTGAAAAATTACTCTAACCAATTTTTTTTCGATGATTGTTTCTTGGTAATGAGCCATTTGTTAATTGTGACTGTCAGATTTCAGTCAATTCCCAACACTACTAAGCACGCCTTTTGGATGCAACTTGTGTTTCAAAATAGTATTAAGTGTTAAAGATTATGTATAGTTAAGGGAGGTACAAGTACATAAATCAATTGGCACTGTTTTAAATAAAACCCTGTCATTAAAACTACTCATTTTGAAATTTGATTACCTCTGATTGACTTTTTTGACAAGAGTGCACAATTCTCTCCCGTGAAGGAAATTTCAACCAATCAGGGCGGCACAACTCCGTATATGAAGGATGCTTATGTGGAGCACTGCAAAATTCATGTACATTTTCAGGTGTATGTTTTGTTTACAGGTTTGTCTAAACCTAAAATCGTGATAACTGTTGTTAAAAATGACACTTTTACTGTCATTTAATCTCGTCAAATGCTTTGCCTAGCTTCCAAGTTACAACTTGTTTTCATAGACGATTCTGTCAAAAGTGCTTGTTTTCATAACAGTAATACAAACTGTTATGTAACTGTTACAAGCTTTCATGCAAAATCCTTTTGGTTATGATTCAGATACATATTTAACTATGAGTAGGAAGCAGTTTTAATTTTTTAAGTTCATGAAAACAAACCATAATGTCATTGATTCTCGAATTGATTTCGGCCTATGAAGTCACAATTTCTAAGAATGGTACTGCCCTGTTGCGAACATGTGCCTGTCTAAGATTAAGTGCTATTTAGGATTGTTCTCAGAATTTCACCAACGTAAAAGATCAAAACTACTTTTTACTGGTAGTAGAATATGTATTTGGTCAGTGGACAATACTTTGAAGCAAGATGGGTGTCAGTTTAATACTATTTACAATATTACTGTCACTTCAACCACAAGCACACCTCCAAGGAAGAAATCGGTTTGTTACAAGTTGTGTCATGCAAAATCCTTTTTGGTCATCAGTCATTTACTGTAACTTGTAAGTAGTTTTGATTTTTTTTATCTCGATAAAAACAAATCTGTAGAGAATTATCTATCTCGGAAGCGAGGTAGGAGGCATGCCATCCAATTGTTATATATTACAGGCTTTCACAATGTTTGTTTCACACTGACAAACCTAACCCATTTAGTACGAACTGCAGGGTTTGGTGAAAATCTGCATGGCGACACGATCACTTGACCCCTTGGAGCAAGTGAAATATAATTAATCTGTCAGTATTAATCAACCATAAGTGTTTTAAGAATGAATTTGGTGTTCCACTTAAAACTAACCACAAGTCTTTCATATGTAATGGTTAAAAGAGTACAAACACAAAAGTTTATTTATTTTTTAAGGAGTTCCTTAGAATGGAAGCAGTAATTTTGAAATGAACGTATCTGAAAAAGACACTGTTAATGTATCAAACGAAAATCTGGGCATTGGTCCTCAAGTGTTTGTAAACCTAAGATGGTCATAACTTCAACATAGACTTACAAATCTGTCACTTTGAGAAACTGTATATATATATAATGGACAGGTTAATTCCAGTCTAACACACATTTCAAAATCTATCAAAGGAATTGTGATACGCCATACTATCAGTAGAGTTTGACTGCAAAACCAGCAAACACACTTTCAGTTAACTGAAGTCTTTAACTGCAAACAAATGTAACGCCATCCAATTTCAGCATTTGAATAGATTTCATGTATTCCTGACTGTTTTCAGACGTGTTGTTTGTAAACTTTTTGTCAGGTTAGTGACATTGTGCAAAATGCAAAAGAAGGCTCAAATAAGAAATGCGGGAAAAGGCATAGTGCAGCTATGCAAATGCCCACACTTATTATCCCCCCGGCATGTAAAGAAACTGTTCAATATTTTTCTGCAAAACTTGGTAGATATATCAATCAGAACCTAAAGTGGTGCCTTTTGCTAGATACAGGTTTTTGTGATTTATTATTTTCTCAGTTTCCATGGAAACATTTCAGACATAGTCTCAAAAGTGAGAGGTGTGTTTCGTTTTCGGAGCAGAACTCAAAAGCCGTTCAATATTTTTCTGCAAAACTTGGTAGATATATTAGTCAGAAGCTGAAGTGGTGCCTTTTGCTATGTACAGGTTTTTGTGATTTATTATTTTATCGGTTCCCATGGAAACTTTTCGGACTTACTCTCAAAAGTGAGAGGTATGTTCCGTTTCCGGAGCAGAGCTCAAAAACTTCTAAATATCTGTCAGTAAAACTTGGTGGATATGTGTGGCAGACCCCAAAGTGGTGCCTTTTGCTATTGACAGGTTTCTATGATGTATTTTTTTCTCGGTTCCATGAACACGTAGCTGACTTCGTTCCCGGAGCACAACTTGAAAAACATTTCATTTTTTTCAAAAGATCTTGGCAGATATACGAGACAGATCTTGGAATGGTGACTTTTTCTGATTATAGATATATGGCATTTATATTTTTCATGAATTCCATGGAAACAATTCTGACTTGGTCTAAAAATATAATAAGTAACTGTCAGATGATTTGTCCTTTCAAATATGTGGGAACCGGGGGATATGTCATCTTCTGATGACTCTTGTAAAGATAGTGGGTAGCTCCCAAAACAGTTTCTGTGGTGGTGAAGGTGTGTGTGTGTGCATGTGTGCGTGCGTGCAGCAATAACCTGATATTGGACAGTGCAGGAAAATGAGCTATCTGGAGGATAAATGTCCCCCATGAAGGTGTCATCCATTATTCTGTTGCCTTGTAGTTCCATACCATTCATAACACTCAGAATGATTAACTTGTCTTACTATACCGTATGTCACAATTTACATTGACATACAGAAAATCGTAGAAAAGAGGAAGCATCTGTATGAATGTTAGAAAATCCCTCTAGGTAAATGTACAGGAATATGTGTGTGCTGCATGCTGAACATACCAACAGCAAATATAAACAATGCAATATTACCGTGAAACAACAAAGAGTGCTCATGGCAATGTTTTGTTTTTTGGACTTACAAGTACGGTTATTAACTTACCTTTACATTTCAGGATAGCTGGGAAGACAGTGAGGAGGAAAAAGAGAAAAAGGAAAATGCAAACACAGGTGTGAGAAACTTGTTCTCTTGTATAAGTATGTTATGATATGCAGGTCAAGATTGCACGTGAGAGGACAATGCTAGGAGAGTTCTTGTCAAAGTACAGTGGGTGTCTTTAGTCCAATCAGACACTTTATAATTTACAGTCATGTGCATAGACAACTATTTTCACAGTTAAGTCAGTGGGTCTTTTTCACATGTTTTTAATGATAATAGTATGAGATTTTTTTGTACCTGAAATCAAATTCCCTAGCAACATTGGAGGGAGTGTTGAAATTCTTTATCATATATTCCAACTTGGGGTACATATAAACATCTAAATGTTCATTTTAACTCCCAACGGCAGTTGTAACAATATTTGAATAAAATGTGTACTAAACAGAAAACTGTTTTTGTCTAGTGAGGGCCCCTGCGGCCCCCTACAGCCAAGAGCAGGTAACACTAGACTATAACCTTGTACCTCACTTTCTATGCTGTTGTATTACTTATTTAGTTTCAATTAGACCTGATATTAGTGGTTCTGAAACAGCTACTGTATGTATCATTGTGTATGGTTCTTTCTTTTCCCCACATGGGCGATTTAGAGATAGTTTCTTAATTTTTTCATTCTTCTTTGGTTGTAACTTATACCCCTCCCTGTCATGTGCTTGTCAAGATGGCAGATGGGTACCTTAGCCATGCTTATCATATATCATTGTCTTCCTGGTGGGTTTCGTTTGTGCTTTATGAGGGCTGTAGTGTGTCAGTTGTATGTTAGCTTTGGTTTAGCATGTTGGGACATTTCCAGCGGCTTGTTTTTTCTATTTTTTAGTGTTTGTGCTAGTTATGTCGCAGTTTTTATATTGGCTTTTATTATCTTTCACATTTATGTGTTAGCCATGTGACCTATAGTGGTTATTACCGCCTATGCATGTAGGTAATTTTGTTATATGCATTTATGCTAATGCGACAGGTTGTTGCATGGGTTTTTCACTTTTGTGGTTTGAGACCTGCAGTTGGGGGTTGGATGCAGCCTGAGTTCAGGCTTGGGGTCGCTCCTCCTCACAATGAGATTTTGACCTGTCTTTGCCTGATGCCCCTTTCGGCAGTCACCCTAGCACTGGCCGGCTTGGGAACACCATAGCACCCCATGCTCAGTCTATACCGAGCCCTTCGTTTTCAGCCTTGGGAACACAACCTCATCCACCTCTCCCGAGTACAGGAGTATGGTCGCCGAGACATAGGGAGAGGTTGACATGGAGGAGGATGAAGGGAGAAAGGAGTCTGGGATAGGTTGGGAGGTTGGGTACCATACCCTTTTTGGGTCGTCCCTGCGGCAGGTCCATGAATGTATTGCAGATGCACTTCCTCAGGTGGCTCTCCCAGTGCAGGAGCAAGCTTTTACTCCTAGCTGGATCGCCGAGGCCCAGGCAAAGGAGACTGCTGAATGCACTGCCCCATTGCAGTCCAAGCGAGGCAAGTGGGGAAAAGACAAGGCCAGGCCGGTTCAGTCGTAGCAGCCTGGTTTCCGGTTATCCCCCAACCTGCTCCCATTCTGCCCCTCGCACAACCAAGCAGAGTCTTGCCAAGTGTGGGGATGCACTGCCTTTTACCAAATGTCCATGTTGGCGGCCGGCTGTCGCTGTTTCTTTGAGAATGGGAGACGGCCACATTGAATTCCAGAGTCCTGTCCACGTTCAGGGATGGCCATTTGTCACAGTGGAGGCAAGGTAGACCATTCTTCCCTGGGATGTGGAACACATCCGTGACAGTCTTCAGAGAGAAGGCTGACATCCTTCGTGCCGAAATTCAGTCATTACTGCACAAGTCAGACATCGAGGTGATTCCCGAGGGTCACCAAGGAGAGGCTTTTGTTCCACTTTCTTCCCAATGATCAAGAAGAACAGAGGGTTCAGACCCATTCTGAATCTCTGAGGTCTGAACAAGTTAGTAGAGGTGATGGATGGAGACAATGCTTCCAGTGATCTCCTCTGTTGACATAGGGGATTGGCTCACATCAACTGATTTCAAAGACGCATACCTTCATGTTCCTTTGCACCCCGATTTCAAGAAATACCTTTGGTTCTCCTTCGACGGGATGTGCTAACAGTTTCAGACAATAGCTCAGCTATGGTCTCAATTGGAGAGGTGACACTCAAGACCCCTGAGTGGGTACTTCTTCAATTGCATTGGTGTACAGAGATCGGGTATTTATCCAGAGGGTGTCAAGTCGGAGCAGGAAGTCTGCCTCCACATCAGTGTGTTAGAACTGAGAGGAGTCCGCTGGGTGTTTGAGAGCTTCATGGAGTTTGTTCGCTGACAGGTTGAGCGTCTAGAGATGGATAACCAGATGGCCATGACTTGCAACCTAAAGAAAGGTGGCACAGTATTGCCGTCACTCTTGCAGGAGGTGTAGCAGTTTCTACAGTGGTGTGACCATTACAACATTCAGGTGTTGCTTGTTTATCTTGTGGGGGAAGACAGTGTGCATGTGGATGCTCTGTCGCGGCACATTTTGGATGCGCCATCAGTGGATATTCGGGATTGTCCCCCTATTATTTGGATCGTTCGATCTGTTTGCCTCTTGTGCGATGAACCAGATACCAGAGTTTCAGCACCTTTTGAGCTTCCTGCTTTCAGGCAACCGTCCCTGCCTGGTACCCCTTTACAGCGTAGCCATGCTCTAGTTGTACACAAAATGCTTAAGGCCTATATCAGGCAAACAGCTGATATGCGCAGGGATAATCATTTGTAAGGGTAAAGCGTAAGGATGGTCTCACAGCAAACAAACTCTTCCCCGGGGGATTGTTTCGACTATTTGTAGGGGTTACACTCATAAAAGTTGTGTAGGCTCATTCACTTAGGGCGGTCGCTGCTTTGAAGTTGTATGCTGCAGCCTTGCCTATTGAGGAGATCTGCTCTGCAGCCATTTGGAGCGAACCAAGGACATTCATCCGTCCTTACCAGCTTAACAGACACTCCAGTGAGTGTGCTCGAGCGTGCTCAGTTCGAGCAGTCACTTCTCTTCAGAGGGCAGGGTTCCACCTCTTTAGCTGACTGAGCTGTCGAGGTTTTTGAGAAATAAACCATTATCTGCTGATTTATCTGGTGACGGGCATATTAAACCTTTCTACCTATCCCCTTGGTTTTGGGTTCTAAGGGGGTGGTTTTTATCCTCTTTACTTTGCATTCCTCTCGTACTGCCTTACGGCCTTGATAACCTTTGCTTTTTTGCTTCCATTTATTGCTAGAGTCTCTTATTTTTCACTTCCAGCTATTTACGAGAGGGAGGGAGAGAAGGAAAAGGGACTATCTGAGCAGTTTTCATTAGCGAGGTTTCGGATTCTTAAACATAATGTGTTGAGCTCGTGACCCTGGCTCCTGCCCCCTGATTTGCTGTGATGCATATATGACCAGATGAGTGAGCTTTTCCATTATGGTTAGCTTGAGAATTCCTCCTTGGGTTGTTTGATACAGACAATACTGCTCCCTTGATCAGTCTTTAGCTAATCTGTACCCCAAGGAGGAATATATGAAAAAGAATTGAACTAACCTTTAGAGGTTCCTGATTCTTTGAATACAGTCCTTCCTGTTGTCCTGCCTCCCCACATTGTGTCTGATTACATTCAGCATGAAAAGTGATTTACGAGGGCATAGTCGAGAGTTACCCGCTCTTGGCTGTAGGGGGCCGTGGGGGCCCTGAAAGTGTGGTCCCACATGACAAAAATGTTTTTGTTTTGTAAATATTATATTCAAATATTGTTACAACTGTTGTAGGGATTTAAAATGGACATTTAAATGCTTATACAATGTATGTACCCCAAGAGGACTATAAGAATCAAGAACCAGTTTCGAAGTTCTGAGTTGGATGTTGCCTTCAATTGGTATGGTCCTGAATGGTTTTGAAGCAAATGGTTTCCTATTCCAGGTGTAAACCAACCTCCACAATAGAAATGTTGTCATGATCCTTTGCATACTGTCTCAGACAGTTCTGTCTTGAAGTTTGGGACATCTGCTTGTGCTAGATCTGGTGAATACATATAATGTTTAATGGTTTAATCAGTCCACCGTTCTGTGCTGCGTCCAGCTGCAAAGACAGCGAATTACAGACCCTTAGTGACTTTTCCACAAGATCTACCATTGTTAATGTTTTGACTCTTCAGTCGGATCACTTTGGTATCTCAGAAAATGAAAACAGTCAACTTGCCAGCTGATGGAACTAGCTTTTCCTTTTTGATCATGCTCATTAGAGGAGATTGTTGTACATTTCCACTGCTTTGACTGTTGTTGTCTCTGGCAGATAGTAGTGAGCTGAGAATTTGTCCAACGTCTGCTGAGCAGACAGTAGGCCCAGATTCTATTGCCAACATTGTATTGAGCCCATTTCTGGAGTCACATGTGATATTGCTGGGATGTGTCTGAAACAGCAGATGTACCACCAAACTCTCACTCACTCACCCATAGTTTGAAAATCTTATTGATTCTAAGTTATCAATAAATCATTTAGCATCATTTGCATTTTGAGCAGGACTGAGACTGGAAAGGTTATTTTTTATTTGTTATGTTTTTGTGTTTTTGTCTCATCAATGTCAAAAGGTTCAGCTTATCAGCGGCCTAAGAAGAAACCACTTGCAGAAAGAATAGCTGAGAAGGAAGCTAAACGTGTGCAGCAGTTACAGGAAGAGAAGGTTTGTTTCATTTCATATGTGCATGACAGCTGTTATTTCAAAAATACTCAGTTTGTGATGAGAGTGACCTCCCTTAGCTGTTGTGGTTGCATGGTCAGTCCTAACACTTAATTGTGGAATCCTCCCGATATTAAGAGCTCTATAATTGTCAGTGTGACTCAAAACAAACCAGGGATGCCCATTATTTTAACTAATATTCATGAAGCTCAAACAGCTTTAGAGCCCATTCGTTTAAAACACTCCATGTCTGACGTCCAAACTGATTCATGGAGGTCAGTAATGGAATATTGGCCTTCAGCAACCCCTGCTTGTTGTAAGAGGCGACTATTGGGATCAGGTGATCAGGCTCTCTGACTTGATTGACACATGTCATCATTAGTTCCCAATTGTTCAGTTCAGTGCTCATGGCTGTTGATCACTGGATTGTGTGTTCCAGACTCAAATATTTACAGCCCTCTGCTATGTGTCTGTTTATGTTCATTCGCTGTTACATACGTCACTTCACATTTTTCTCCCATGTTTAATGAGCTTCAGTGTGTTCAGCATGGTTTTAGAACCCAACTTACTCATATATTGTGTCTTAGGACTTTTTAAGTATCCTTATGTTTCTAACTAACTAGATGAATAGTGTTTGTTGTAAATATGATTGTATGATTTCAGGAACGAAATAGAGAACCAACTGCTGAAGAAATACTGAATGAAAAAATCCGATTAAGGAAGATTCAAGAAGCATCTGATTTAAAACATGCACAAGAAATATTTGGTAAAGCTTGGACATTTTATTTTAAGACTACATAATCAATGGTAACACGAAACTAGTGCTTGGAAATGTTGGCAGTTGTGTATAGGATTTTCTTTATGATTGTGGGCGATGGAGTAGCCTCGTGATTAAGACTTGTGGTCGCTGAAGACTTGATTCCCACATGACTACAATGTATGGGCACACTTATTTCCACAAGGGCACACATAAATTTTCTGTTGGGGCCCAATGGCTCCCTTTGGAAACATTGCATTCCTATCCATGGTCTCACCATGTAATACCTTTGATGTCTTATTATGGTGTACACAATTATGAGTATATATTCACAGGTGTCACAAGGAATGTAAAAACAATAGAGTCCATGTATCCGGAAACCGAAGAAGAGTTTAAGCAGTTTAAAGATGCTTTAAAAACAAAAATTACAGAATTTGAGGTGAGTACATGCCTAGCATGTATCATTTACATTTTTCTTGCTGCGCTGTAGGTCTTGTAGAGGGACGAGAAAACCAATAACATTTGACATTTCTTTTGTCTTTTAAAGGGAAATTGGCCTGATAGGATTAATGATAGGTCATTTTCATTGTTTTGCATTGACTATTTTAGTTTGCAGTCATTGGGGATTTTTAAATGAAAAACATGTGCATTTTGAATTTTCTGTGAATTTTCTTTGCTATGAAGTAACTGGGGTGTATAGTGATGATTCCATCCATCCTTCCTTTCATCTGTCCTTCCTTCCTGAAACTTTGTGTGGAGTTTACATGCTAGGTTCACCAAACTTCACACATGTTTATCATTACCCATAGATGTGTCTTTTGGTATTTTGAAGTTGTTCAGAATTTTCTTTTTTGCATGACTTACTGCAAAATGTATTTGATGGTTTTGTCTGGAGCATGTCTCTTAAAATTTACATGAAAAGTTCACCAAACTTCACATACAATTTAATCATTATGCATTGATGTGCCTTTTGCTATTTCAAATTTTCTTCAGAATTTGTTTTGTTGTTGTTTCCATGGAAACATGATTTGGTTGCAAAATGTGCTTGATGGTTACCTGGCCACAGCATATCATTGAAATCATAGCTGCTAGGTTTACCAAACTTAATACACAAGTTCATCATGACCCACAGATATGCCAAATTATTCAAAACGTTTATTATTCAAAGTGTCATGTTACCTTTTCACTTTTCAAGGTCTTTCTTTGTGTCATATGTACCAGTATGTGGTTTATTCTCTGTGTCTAGATTATTTCCTTGATGTTATCAACATTTGATTTGTTTTCTGTATCTACATGGGATCTTTTGTTCATGTCATAAGTACAAATATAGGTATAATTTATTCTAAATAGTTAATTTCTTCATTTCTTTTATCCAAATAAAGGTGTTCATGGCAAGACTACTTTCTAACATACAGGACAAATCTTATGGACAACAACTTCTTGTATTTGTTTCTTGCAAAGTTTCGGGGCTTGTTCTGTCCCCATCATCAGGTTGAACTGAACAGTAAGGCTTAACTGTATCCATGCAAAATTAGACAGTTGTGTTGACACTTTTGACACAATAATGGTATCCAGCTGTTTCCAGACTTCATATTTCGAATGACAGAATATCTATCAACAGATTCATGGGCTCCCCATGAAATCACCACTGTCCCCTTTGATTAATGAAATCTTCATGACCAGCTTTGAAGAGTCAACCCTACAAACATCACCATTCCAGTCACTATGCTGCTACCAGAGGGTTGATGAAACTTTCACATCCTTGATCCCAACCATGACCCTGCGGATCTCCTGGATCATTCCAACAAACAGCACACCCACATCCTGTTTTACCATGGAGACTTAAAATCAACACAAGCTGCCTTTCTTTGATGCACCCCTCGACAGTTCATCCAACAAGATCATGCCCTCTGTCTATAGAAAACCAACACACACAGACCAGTATATTCATTATCTGTCCAACCAGCATCTACAGATAAGACGAGCCATTATATCAACCCTATCTAGACACACCAAGGCAAACTGCAACCTAGCCCAACTCCAAGATGAAATAGACCATCTCAAAACAACTTTCATCGCCCTCAGTGGATATCCCAAACAACTTGTCGAGCAGAGTATAGCCACCATACTCTTCACCTAAACCCAAACCAGCTTCCATCAAGATTAATATTCCCTACCAAGACTAGATAAGCCATCACATCAGCCAACTCCTTAGAAGAACTGTCAGCGTTGATGTGACATATTCTGATAATATTATGAAAACCATTATGAGAGCAGATGGGAGAGGTGTCATCAACCAGAACAAATCCAATCCTGAATCAAAAATTAGTTGTGATTGTGGAAGCAGCTACGTTGGAGAAACTTTCCGGCCCTTCAAAATAAGACCAAATGAAAGAACAGAAAACTTCAGTTGAAAATCTGATCTCAAATCTGCACTCTCAAAACACATTGTCAAAAATCCAAATCACACCAACTGGCAGCACACAATCCTGGCGTCCAACATCAGTAACTGACACAAAAGAAAACTTCTTGAGTCAATCACCATAAGAAGATTAGTGCCCAAGATCAACAGAGATCAAGGGATATACCTGCCTAGCACCTTGTGCATCACCAAAAACTCATGACTCTTAGCCACTCTTCTGTGTAAACATACCCTTGTCCTCATTGTACTGTCGAGAGCACCCATGTATAAACAGTATTTTCTATGTATGTACTGCTATTAGTATTACTTTGCATTCTTGTTACGGTGGAATATACTACAAGACATTCAACAATCCATCTGGAAGGCCTATACACCTGGAGATAGCCTAAACGTGAAAACAACACGCAACAAGGTTGATGACCTTCAAAAATTGTATTAGAACCAATGCAAGACTACATGCGTTTTGACATTGTTTTGTCACAGAGGAATATTATGCAGATACGTTCTACAATTTCCTAATGGTTATCAGGTAGTCATATAACAGAGTCACAACATGAACCTGCCTACAGACAACTACTACAGGCAAGATACTTCACCCTGCCCTACCTACAACAAGGTAGCTACTCAATATCACAGTTGAAAACAACACTGTCGGAAATATAGACAACTCACTGGCAGACTGTGGAAACTTTCACATCATCGTCATGAATAAATGCGGTTTAACGAGGCAGCTATCAGGCTATCACTATATAATGATAGACTAACTATTATGCAGGCACATTCCACGTTTTCAAATGTAAAGGTCAGTGATTGAAAACTGCTATATGCTCTAACTGGCACCAGGCAGTACACTGATTATTATGCTGGCCAACTCTAAGTTTTCAAAGGCTAAAGGTCAGTAATATAAAACTTCAATATGCTAAGATTGACACTTGGCAGTCTCACTTCCCCCAATGTAGCAACACTAGAGAACGTACTAACTCAATTTAAAAGACGACTGTTCCATTTCCAGAGTGTAAGTTTCCCCAAGTGTCCAATATACATTCCACTAGGTATCGAATTTGACTGACATGTGCCTGACTGACGTGTGTGTTCTTTACATGCTTATGACCTACTGACCCCGTAATATTTTGGTCCTTTCACTTAAATATGACCGAAGCGGACGTCGGAGAAAACAACCTACAGTCGCCAGTCCAGATTCACTTTGTTAGTAAATCTGTGTTTCCAAAATACTCTAATTGCCTTCTCATGCCTATGCGCAATAAGGATAACATCTTTCATCGTGTATGTATAGAAAGATCTGAAACTGACCTATCTAACTTCATGATATGATATTACCAACTACGAGACATTTAATTATAAAGTAGTTATTTTTCACTACTTCCATAGTAACGGACTGAGAAAGCGTTAAACTCTCAGTGTGTCCAAAACTTACTTAACACTAACAATAATGTAGCGATACTATGAGAAGTGGGCTACAAACTGACATAACCTAAAGGTGGGTGCAAGCAATAAATACTGTGGCTGTAACACAATTTGCTGAGCGTACTAATCAACGGCTGCCATTTTCAATGCAAATGTAGCTACACCGTTACAATTCTATATATTTATAAGAAAGTCTCGGTACATATCTGAATCGATAAAAAAATTTGTATAATAAGATTTGTACATTTCTAAGTTCATCCAACAATACATTATATATTTATAATAACATGTATTCATTCTATTAGCCTTGTTAGCTATAACTATTCACTTCCACTTGTATTTTGTTGTCACAGCATCGTGATTTCATAAGCATTGTGATGTCATGGGCAGAGTTAACAGTTTTTCTGCCACACAGTTTCATAATGTTTTAAAAGTGAATGTTGTGTGAGAATTGTGCTCACATGGTATTGTATTGTATTGTATTGCGTACCGCTGTACAATTGCACAGAAATGTAGGATATTAAGTTTCCTATCTGTTGGTATAAATATAAGTGCGACTACCTCAGCGTTTTGAGAAATAGACACTGTTAATTGTTGTAAAAAATTTTGATAATTTCATCATTGTTGATGCATTGTCCTTGAGCTCTGATTTCGGAATGGGTGCTTAATTTAATGGTTTTGACATTTAGTTCAATGAAAGATGCATTCTGTAGTCTCTTTTGTGTTTTAGCTTTTTGGAAGTGTCACTGTAATATAACAAAATATGAAATGATGTCTGTTATTTTCCTTGGAACAGATGGACTCGTGAAGGTCAGGTGTAGAATAGGCCTTCAACAACCCATGCTTGCCACAAAAGGCGACTATGCTTGTCGTAAGAGGCAACTAACGCAATTGGGTGGTCAGGCTCGCTGACTTGGTTGACACATGTAATCGGTTCCCAATTGCGCTGATCAGTGCTCATGCTTTTGATCACTGTATTGTCTGGTCCAGACTTAATTATTTACAGACCACCGCCATTTAGCAGGAATATTGCTGAGTGCAGCTCAAAACTCACTCACTTTTGAACAGGTGTCTCTACACCAAAAAGAAATAATATTTCACATTTGTTTCTTATTTCTTTCCAGGCCAGCAAAATGTATCCAGCTTTTATAGAAAATTTGTTCCAAGAATTAGCAATAGGATGTAAGTACACAGAGCAATAAGGATAAAGTAAAACCTTCAGTTACAATGTTCGATGGTGTCATCACAAAAATGATTCTATGTTCAATTGAATTTGCATAGTGAACACCAGCTACAACGTTTAACATGGCTCCGTATTGGTATGCTCCATGAACCATTTCTTTGAACTCCTTTGTGGACAGATTGGTAGAGCTCTTTGTGCCATTGGAACCATTGGAGGCTACTACCATTGTACCCATGTGAGGATTCTGGGTTAGAATGCTCCCATGAAGCCAGGCCCTGCTGGTTTAGTTCCTTGTCGGAGATTCATTCTTTTGACAAATGGTATTTACTGTCGAGTACTAGCACTCTAAAGTACTCTGTTCCCAGTGTGAAATTTGCTTTACATCATGCACCCAGCAGTGAAATATATGACTAGTATGAACTCATAATAGACAGATGATACCGAACAACTGGTGAACATCAATTATTCTTTTCTTTCCAGTACAACCAGAAGATTTGAAGAAAGTAGGAACAGCTCTCACTGGTATTTACCATGAAAAGGAAAAACAACGGAAGGTATGTGACAATGAATGACTGCTGTAGCCATAGTACATTCGAGTCTAAACACAGTGCTTTGGTAATTAATTACCAGGTCAGTTTGCTTTGCATGTATTTATTATGGGGAAAACACAACAGTGGATTGCAACATACAGAAGAAGCAGTCACTGGTTTTGTAAGTTCTAATGATACACATCAGTTTTTAAATGTTTGCTGCAGTGTGTGGAAAATGACATCCAGTGTGTTTGTACACATTTGATTCCACTTCCCAAACTTGATGCTTTGCATCACGGTAGGGAAGGGTTACTATTGTGATTTGACATTCGTTAATTCATCTGGTATTTACAACAGACTCTTAGCAGCCCCTGCACAAATTAGATGAATGATAATAATTTCACTTTCATCGTCCCTAAATTCACCATGCATTCTGTGACAAGTACTGTTCAAGTACCAGTTGGATGTCACAGTACTCTTGGTCCCAACTGGATGTCATAGTTGCTGGAAGTCTGTGGCTCTCCCAATCTGTGTTACATGTGATGGTAGTTGATGGTCTGAATGGTCTTGTTCATCCTCATACTAGTGAAATATGTTTGTGTTACAGTCAAAGCTACATTATGTACTCTGTCATTCCCTCAGTACAGTCACTCAAGGTAGGAATGCCCAATTTCCCATTGAAAGACTATTGTGACATGCTGTACTTCCAGAGTGGTCGTAGCATTTGTGTACAAATACAATGTTTTTAAGTTGTAGGGTACTTATAGGTTGTAGGGAAAGTAATTCTTAGTACAAACCATATGAAGAGATCTGACCATTTCTATGTCGCTATTTCAGGAAGCTGAGAAGAAGAAAAAGAAGAAGCAGAAAGCCATTGTCAAAGTGGAGAGGAAAGGTGATCTAGACTTGATAGGAGGTGTCGGGGAGTATGACTATGACGACGGAGAAGATTTTATGTAGTGCTCGATACAGCCTTTGTGGATCTGTACATACGGAGGAAATTGTTGCTGATATGTGCCTCATGGACAGCCCTGCCACAGCCCTATCAGTGTACTTCTACAATTCCAAAGTAAAGAAACCTGATGTCTGGTATTTCACGAACAGGGCTAGAAGTCATCAGTTCAGAATTTGCTGCTTTCGTTCTCACCATACTCATAGTTGAACATTCATGCTCAGATACCTATTACTTGTCTTAGAAGTATGAGAATAAGCCAAATTCTTGCTATTTTGACCAAAATTGCAAATGGACTGAATGTTATCATTTAAATCATGCTGATGTAGCAGTTCAGAAGTTCTTATGGTTTTGGCGACAGGTCATCATTTTCCCAAATGACATGATGACTACCATCTTCAGCAGTGGATTACATGCTTGATTTATGATTTGGTGTCCAAACAATCAATTATCTGTTATGATCTTTTGTTAGAAACAGCATTTTGCGACAAGTTATTTGTTAATAGATCATACATGTGCTCCTGTGATGGTTCTTGGCATACTTCTCCTTTCAAATGCATGAGGTAGACTGTTACAGATTTGATATTCACATGATTCAACACTTGTTTTAATAAAACAAAATATCCAAATTAATTGCAGTTTATAAGAGATGTTTTGTTATAATAGGGATGATGTAATTGAGATATCTACATGTTGTGGGTGACTGAAAAAGGAGGCTGAACCCATGTACTTGTCACTTTGAACATATTGTATATTACCTGCTGTAAGACAGGCTTGCTGCTATACAATGCAATGACACATTTGGCACATGGAAGTGATTTCTGTGTTTAGTTTAAGTCATACAATCTATCTCTGGTTCTGGACTTTTTATTGAGAGAGGTCATAGAAGAAGAATATATGAAATTGCTTGTGATATGTTTTATCATGTCTGCTGACCACTGGCATAATACACCACTGCCTGTTTCTGGCTGCGTAAACACCTGCTTCATTCGCATAGCTCATATTCTGATGGGGAATTTTAGCTTGAATTTTGTGAACTTAAAGTACTTATCTTTCCTGGCTACATTTTTAATTCCACTCTTCTGAATGATTAAAATTGACCTATAAATATTTATGATGTAAATAAAGTCTTTTTGGTAGAAACTGAAGGCGTTGTTTGTATTACCTAACATGTTATCTGCTTTGAAAAGTATTTATTTACATAACACTTGAAAGACTATACAATGCTGAACTGCAAAAGAAACATCACCCTACCAAAACGTTTGCCAGATATGTTTCGTCTTAATTTTGATTATATTTTCACTTATGTGTTAGCTAGACTTGTTTCGTAACCATAGTTCTAGAAAATTTGGTTTCAGATTCTACATTTGATACAAAAAACATTTCTTCAAAATTCAGTTACTAAAGTAATGATGGGATGAGGTTTTTGTGCGTATTTCAAACCAACAATGCACATGCATCCCTAGGTGTCATTCCTATGAGAAGAGCCACCGAACATGCACTAAATCTTTCACTGTTGAATAACAGCGACATGTCATGTTCATGAAGGCAACAGAGGGACAAAACTTTAGACAGACTGGCCAGACTGCAAGACATGTTGCAAATCATTTTTCTGTTATGTCCATACCTCCGGAGTTCAAGCCACTGGAAGCACAGCCGACCGTCCTCTCAGTGGCAGACTGCCTGTGACAACATTAAGGCAAAATCAACAGACTGTTCATCATCACCTGCAACATCGTTTCACTAAGGCTACAGAAACTACATGGACACCCATTGGCAGTTACCAGAGACCAATCAGCATTGTCACAGTCTTTGAACTTTGAGGCAGAGAAACATCAGATATCGCAGGTCTTACCAGGATCTGATTCTCACTGTTCGACATCGTTGTGCTCATCTCCAGTAGGTCACACATCATCGGATTGGTGTCACTGTGAGTGTTGAACTCTAGTCTCCTCCAGTGAAAGTTGGTATTGCGTCTCCACAGCTGATTGCAGAGTGAGAGTGTGGCGACGACACAGGGAGCACTTTTGGGGAGGTCCAAGCGAAATGGTGTGGAGTGCCCTCAGTCCAGATTTATATTTGTGGGACAAGATTGAGAGGAGGCTCAATGATGTTCCACCAAGGCTGACAACTGCAGCTGACCTCTCACAGGCATATCAGACTTACTTGATGTATTTTTATAGGGCCTTGTTTCCGGAGCAGAACTCAAAAACTTCTTAATATGTTTCTGCAAAACTTAGCAGGTATGTGAGGCAGACCCTAAGGTCTAAGAAAATCTACATACCACTCGCTGCTCACAGTCCCTTCAAAACACAGATATGTTATCCCACACGTTAAATTTCCGAATCTACTATCAGCACTGAAACATAGGTTTTACTCACCCGGCTTGTAATGCGTGTGGATATAGTTGACGCCTCGTCTGTCCGTCCGTCCGTCGTCATTTTGTTTCCGGAGCGTAACTCAGAAACCGTTCAATATTTTTAGACCAAACTTGATAGATATAGTAATCTCAGCATATGGTTGTGCCTTTTGCAATTTACAGATTTTTGGCATTTATATTTATTTTTTGTGTTTCCATGGAACATTTTGGTGTTAGTCTTATGGTAGGGTGGGCTTCGTTTCCGGAGCAGAACTCAAATATATTCAATATTTTTCTGCAAAACTTGGTAGATACATCAATCAGTACCTAAAGTGGTGCCTTTTGCTATGTACAGGTTTTTGTGATGTATTGTTTTCTCGGTTTCCATGGAAATGTTTTGGACATAGTCTCAAAATTGAGGGATGGGCTTCGTTTCCGGAGCACAACTCAAAAACCGTTCAATATTTTCAGATATGTCAGTCAGAAGTTGTAGTGGTGCCTTTTGCTATGTACAGGTTTTTGTGATGTATTATTTTCTTGGTTTCCATGGAAACATTTTGGACATAGTCTCAAAATTGAGGGATGGGCTTCGTTTCCAGAGCAGAACTAAAAAACCGTTCAATATTTTCCTTCAAAACTTGGTAGATATATCAGTCTGAACCTATAGTGGTGCCTTTTGGTATTTACATGGTTTTTGTGATGTATTATTTTCTCGGTTTCCATGGAAACGTTTTGGACCTAGTCTGAAAAGTGATAAGTGTGTTTCATTGAGCAGAACTAAAAAACTTCTTAATATCTGTTAGTAAAACTTTCCAGATCTGTGTGGCAGACCAGAAAGTGGTGCCTTTTGGTTTTTAAAGGATTTTGTGATGTATTATTTTCTTGGTTTCCATGGAAACGTTTCAGACTTAGTCTCAAAATGGAGAGATGGGCTTCGTTCCCAGAGCAAAACTCGAAAACCATCTCATATCTTTCAACAGATCTTGGCAGATATATGACATTGTGACTTTTCTGGTTACAGATATATGGCATTTATAATTTTCATGAAATTCCATGGAAACAATTCAAACTTAGTCTAAAAAAACATTGAGTAACACTCAGATTATTTGTCCTTTCAAACATGTGGGGGCCGGGGGGATATGTCATCTTCTGGCAAAATTATTGGAATCCATGTTGTTTTCATGACATTTGCTCATTTTACTCATACAAAACCATGTCTGTACAAGTATTGCCCAGGAATATTTAATGCTGATTTGTTGATGAATGAGAACATTCAAAATGGCACTTTTGTGCAACGTACACGATTCAAGGTCAGTAACGAGTACCTCCATTTGACTATATCGCAGATAGTTATCCTCATACCCCAGTCTACGCCATTCCGCTCTTTGGGGCAGGTTCTGTACAGGAGAATCCCTTTGTTGCACACAACAACAAATCATGTCCTAGGTAGGCACCAAGACTGGAACTCATTCAATCGTGAGATGTGTCAGGGAGGTGCTCGACTAAATTCTCTGACAGAGACCAAACTGAATGAAGGCTAAAGACCATGTGGAATTCTGTCCACAACTTAGGAACAAGTTCAACATGGAAATCAAACCATCATGGCAGCTGGTCGTCCCCTCTATCTGAAACAGGTGTTCCAATACAGGTCACAGTTGCATTCATTCCTCAACTTGTAAGCTGCATCATCAGCTACAAATGAAAATAGACCACATTCAGAGTTCTGTATCGGGCACAACTGGTGTTTAGTTTTCAGTACATCTCAAAAGGAGTTCTTAAACATAGCAAGTAGTTGGTACACAACATTTAGTCCATGGATATTCATACTTCGAAGAGGTTTTCTTCAGCATGTTGTTTGCAAGTGATATGCCGGTCTTGGTTGATAGTACGTCAGCGTACCCAGAGAAGAATGATGATCATATCAATGCTTGGTTTCTCTGGTCCCAAGTTTATTATGTATAAGCCACCTTTATCAATTCTCAAGTTTCAAATCTTGCTTGACAACGTGTCATCTTTTAAGATCACCTATAACTAACACTTCGAACCCACCATGATTGTACATTATCCTCATTTTATTGTAGCACTAGAATGTTTGTTCGTATGTTATACAGGGGCTCTGTTGAGTGACCGGGGTCACGGGAAATGTTTCAGAAACTGTACCCTTGTTGGGAATCATCTAAGGTGTGAAAAGTGAACGCTTTAACCACTAGGCTAACACCACTGCCCCACAGGTGCTTTATAAATGTCCATTATAGTGTTACCAGAAATTATTTAAAGTTAAACATTGTAACTTTTTATATTTTCTTCACTCATTACTCACATATTAAATGTGAATATTAGCAGAACATAACTCAAGATTTAAAGACTGGTGAACAGTTAGTATTTTGTCAAGTCACAGGCTTCAATGCGGTGGGGAATACTACTGATTAAAGAAGTTGGAAAGTCGTCGTCCATGCTGCCCCGATATCAGGTCATCTCTTCTTTCATTTCAGCAGTATTCATCAGATTTTTCTTATTGCCACTTACCTTCATAAGGCCCCCAAACATTTTCAACTGGATTAAGGTCATGACCATCGCTTGGCCAATCTAACAAGAGTCACCAAAAGATGAAATATCGCCCAGGCCCCCACATATTTGAAAGAACACTCTCATCAGACTTACTTGATGTATTTTTATAGGAGTGCCAGGGCGTGTTTCCGGAGCAGAACTCAAAAACTTCTAAATGTGTTTCTGCAAAACTTAGTAGGTATGTGAGGCAGACCCTAAGGTCTAAGAATATCTACTTACCACTCGCTGCTCACAGTCCCTTCAAAACACAGATACTAGTATGTCACCCCACACGTTAAATTTCCGACTGTACCTTCGGCAAGAAAACATAGGTTTTTAAGCCCCCGGCAAGTTATGCGGGGACATATAGTCAACGCCTTGTCCGTCCGTAATCATTTTGTTTCCGGAGCATAACTCAATATTTTTCTGCAAAACTTGGTAGACATATCAATCAGAACTTAAAGTGGTGCCTTTTGCTACTTACGGGTTTTTGTGATTTATTATTTTATGGGGTTCCATGGAAACGTTTCGGACTTACTCTCAAAAGTGAGATAAACTTCTTAATATCGGTCAGTGTTACTTGGTAGATATGTGTGGCAGACCCCAAAGTGGTGCCTTATGCTACTTACAGGTATTGATGATGTATTATTTTCTCTTTTCCGTGAACATGTTGCTGACTTCGTTTCTGGAGCACAACTTGAAACACATTTCATATCTCTCAACAGATCTTGGCAGATATACGAGACAGATCTTGGAATGGTGACTTTTTTCTGATTACAGATATATGGCATTTATATTTTTCATGAATTCCATGGAAACAATTCTGACTTGGTCTAAAAACACAATAAGTAACTGTCAGATAATTTGTCCTTTCAAATACGTGGGGGCTGGGGGAATATGTCATCTTCTGATAACTCTTGTTCAGTTTGTTGCCACACACTACTTTTATCTGAGAAAATCACACTGTCCCATCACCATGGTTTAAGCACCAATTCACCCATCACTCCCTTTGTTCAAGTTTCATGATCGGTGATGGAATTCCTCGACTTTTCTGCCAACCCACTGCATGCAGCTCAGTTCTAATTGTCTCCTTACAGACAGCCACAGTTCCCCTAGCAATCATAACCAACCTGAAGTTCTCTAAACTCGCTCATTTGTTAATAGAAAAAATAATACCAAGCCGCCTACCTGCACCTCCCTGGTACTAAATGCTCTATCCATTTGCAATATTTTCCAAAACATGACAAACAGAAGACAAAGGGATGCCTGTTCTACTTGAAAACACTATAGTTGATCTGATGTGGTTGTTATAATACTCTTCTCTAAATCATCCATATTGAGAATCACTGAAAATGATGTCTACTCGCAAGTAAACAAAGTGGGGGGGGTGGGGGGGGGTTGAGGGTGGGTGGTGTAACTCTTCACAAACTAATGAAAAGGATAAACCAAGTTGTTTCTCTTGAATATAACCAAGCCCTTAATTTTTGGTCAAAGTCGTTTATGTCAGAAATCCAATTAAACATATTCCTAAAATTCTCAATAATTTCTGGTCATACCATATTACCAATATAGCCAAACAAGGTACTGATCTTGGTTCAATTATTTTGCTTTGGAATGAACTTCTTCAATTCACCGTCATCCAAAGAATACAAGAGATTTTATTATAGCAAAAAATGTCTAAAGGACCCATTTGAGCAGTGTTCTTGACAGATATAGTCATGTCAGTTTTGTTAACAATGAATGAACCTTGAAAACAGGCTGCAAAGTATGTGCCCAGCTCCATAGGCGATAAAATGAAAATAAACACAATAAAGTATGGTACATAATTTTACTTCAGTATGGCAAAGGAATATGGTTACATGACAATACCAGATGCTGACATGAAACGATGTAGGCGAAAATGAGACGCGTGGGGAAGATGGTAGACAATGATCAACCAGTCAAGTCAGTGCATTCAGGGCAGCATTTTACCACAGTTATGTTAACTCTACATAAGAAGGTTTGGAATGTGTGACACATGATATTTTTTTAAAACCAGCTAAAGAGACAAGGAACTTCAAAGTTCAAAGTAAACAAATCTAGAATTATTAAATTTAAAATTAAAAAAACCCCATCAAACATGTGGTAGAATGTCAGCTGAATGGATGGTGTGAACACATGCAAGGGGGATAACTCTGATGATACAATGACATGATTTGCAGGAAGTACACGCGGCAAGAAGCTGCATGCCACAGGATGCTGACTAGAAAAAATGGTGGAAATTAAGGCAGTTGGAAATCTCCTTCACTGTTCAGGATAAACTAAAGAAATGTAACACAATTTACTTTACACTGTTAGGTTGGCACAAACCCACCTGAAGTTACACATGGAAGGAGACTACACAAGCCCTACCTGAAGCCAACGAAGCAGTTATGGTGGCATGAACAATGCACCCTTGCCATGTCAACCCTGTTATTTACTTTGTAAGTAGTGAGACTAGCAACAGGAGTAACCAGCTGCACACCAGATGTCGCCTCCAAACTCTAATAGCACTTGCTCAGCTTTCTCCCAGCCTAAATATAATTCTCATTGAACGGAAAAATAAATTCACATCTCATATATAAATTCTTCAAATCTGTGCTGTAGACGAAAACTGGAAATAACAAATTTTAGGTGAAAATATAATTAGAAAATGTGTTTGACTATGATGCATGATTCTAAATGTTGTCTACAGACAGAAATAACTACAAAAATGATTTAGAGGCCTGATTAAATCTTTCAAACCACAAAACATGAAACATCCAAAATTAGAACGTCTCAATCAGGTGACCATTTCACCATACAGGATCTGAAAGAAGTACATTAGATCCTGTCAATGTTTTAACAAAAGCTGGACAAGAGTAGTCAACACAGCCATCGATCCATTGCTGGACTTGGTAACAAGAATAATCACAACAAATCTAAATATATCTCTACAATATATATAAATTCCTTCTCTGTACTCAAACATCACTGGGAACAAACACATTTCTTCCTGTTAATAAATATTGAAATGGTGATCTTAATTTCAAACAACAAATAAAACAGTTCTCAATAAATAACCTCTTACAAAATAACATTCTCTTCAGTCACCTTGTAACCACTGTCTCCCCTACATACACCCTCAATGACTGGTTAACTGTACAAAGACATTGCTGGACCAATCACAGAAGAAACATTACCACACACGGTGGCTGTGTTCAACTGTAACAAATGGACATTTCACTGTGACAATATTGATATTTAGTTTGTTATTTTCATGATAAAACTACTCATAAACTAAGTAATTAAATATATGAAGGAAGAATGAGGAAATATTTTGTCCTTACAGAAAACTTCAGTCCAGCCAACCGTATAATAATGATCAGGTCCTTTTGTTAGGCCAGATGGCAATGCATCTTCAATGCTGTAAAATATACTGCATAAATAAAAGCAAGGACCAACAAATTCTGCCACCCTACTATTTCTAATGCATGATAAAGGTACTATCATACAATTTGTTGCTCAAATTTTCAGATTACACTACAGCAAGTTCTGTTCACTCACTACCCTCAACAAAATGGAATGACAACAGTTGTAATATCTGGGACAAAGAATATTTGTACACATCTTAATGCCGCAATATGACATTCCATACAAGAATATGTCTGGACTTATCTCATTTGGTCCTGTTACACACTCTGATGAAGCAGATAATGAAACACAAACATGTATTCATGTTTACTTAATGATTGTTACTGTGTCGAATAAGGACACCTATTCTCTGAGAAGACTTTATCACTGTGAATACCCATAGAAGGTATAGTCACCTTGAAATACTGTAAGTAAAATGTCATTAAGGAACAAGAAGACACCTATAACAAAACTCCTCACAAAATATTTTTCATCCTAGGTTAACTTCAGGAATTAATCTATTTACACACTGGGTCATCTTCCTGTTAAGTATCCTTACCTGTTCTCATGTCCTCTAAAAATCAGTCAGAGCAATTGCTTATTAAAGCAGCTTTCATAGTAAAACAAACTAAAAGCTACTTCTGAGAGATTAACAATAAATTAACAATTAATAAATACATAAAGGCTAAAACAATCAAGTAACGTTTCAGAGATTGTCAGATAATCACGGGCAACAGTTATTCTGAGCTGAAAACACAGGCAATAATCAATATTTTTGCTAAATTCTAAAGAGGGACTAAACTTCTGAAAGTGAGTTTGATTTAAGTTTTTAATCAACACTTTGCTAAATCAACATTAATGACAGTATGAACCTTTCACTGAACAATACCTAACTCAGAGAGGGTTTAGCTCAGTTCCATACAGAATAGTCCCCCTTTAGCATGTCTTTCCTTAAACATCTTGTTCTGGTCTCATTAAATGAGTATTAGACACCAACACAGACAATTGTTCAAGCATCAGAGTGAACAGATGGTGGTGACAAGGAGACAACAGATGAATTTAGTTCACTGACAAAGAGTAAATTAATTCATTTTGGCATACTGAAACTTGATACTGGAAAAGAAACAACTGACATCGTTACATTGTGTTTCAATAGAGCTGAACTCCACATACAATACCTCCAGCCTCTAAGTAACTGTAGACAGCCAAAACACTGCAACAACTTAATTTGACATTACTTTAAAACAGATGCTTCAAGTGTTGTATATCTAATGTCAGGAAGTAAGAATTTCCAAAATAAAATAATTTCATACTTTGTGGCCATGATTAGCAGTCCTTCCCCAAACAGGGCGCTACTCCCCTGAAGACAGACAAGTATTGTTCAAGATGAAAGTCTGTGAAAGCTGTGTTGAGCACAAGGGTGAGGGATGTCATGGAGTCAATATGATGAGAGCCCTCAATGACTTTGGCACATAAAGAACAGCAGATCCTGGTGAAGCACACACAAATATGTTGACGTTACTCTAAATGGTGTCAACAATACATACAGTGAAAGTTTAAATTGAGTGAAATGTTAAAAACATGGGAAAAGTGGGAGAATAATTACATGAACTGACAAATACAGAACCCTGTTTTAAAAGCATTTTTAGAAAATGTTTGACGGAAATATAAAAACTGGTTCTTAGGCACAATTTTATGAAATAACAATCTTGTTCGGTGAAAAATGTACACCAGCCACCTGTGAAAAATGTTCGTTTTATGCTGTAATGGGAAGTAAAATGCACTTGAAGGATGTCTTGTTTATCAGGTTAAGTGACATTCCAGCCAACCAAAAGGCTTCCTGTTCCAGTGAGAGAGTCAGCACAGTAGCCCCCAACCCCTACCCACAGGCTCCCGTACTGCTAACATGTATACTTAAAGGATGTAATTGCTTAAAGAGTGTTGGACAAAGTCTTGATTATATTATTTAAAATGTAATTTAAAATGAAACTCATTTTACTGAACTCAAATTCACGCTATCCCAAAGGCCTATGCTCCACTGGAAGCACACATTTAGTTTGTATATAAACATTTAAGAATTTGAAATACTCTCACATCGTTTTCAAAAACCACTAAACACTGCCACATTGTAATCTAACATAAACAAACGAAGTGTGAATTGTTCAAAAACATGATCACTGACATTTAAGTACAAATCAGAGACAAATTCTCGCATTATGAATTTAGTAAGGTAGAGTGAAGAAATGGACACATGTGAATGTACCACTGACCACACATCTTGAAGAACATTAATAATTCAAAACACTCTGATACTGAGTGGGAATATGTTGTATGAAAGGTATTCCATTTGAAGGAGTATGACCATCAGCAATGATGATGATGATGATGATGATGATGATGATGATGATAAAGAAGCTGTGTCTGAGAGGGGAACATGTACATGGGTGCTTGGTGAGAATCTGGGATATAAATGGCTGTTCATGATTGTGACTGATGATATGAAATATTATGCCATGGCTCAGCATTGTTCACTCAGCTGCACATATACACATTCACAATTGTTAAATTAATCAGATTTTATGTTACTTATTTGATACTAATACTTAGTGATGCTTTCAAATCTGGATGAGACAGTCACAGGTCTGTAATACATTTACAGTTTGTCAAGTGCAATATTCTTCAAAGGAAATATATCAGTGTGTTAGTAAACCACTTTTGAAGTTTATTGTTATCATAGTATAAATACACATGGCAGCTTAGTGAAGCGTAAGAAACTCAACTATCAACAGGAGACACATGGTTGAAAGAGACAACTCTCTGACCATATTCAGCTTTGAGGCATGCGTAAGGCATGAATGATGAAAGCATCACAACATTATAAAGAAACACACACAAAAAGAACCAAAAAAAAACACACCAAGAGCTGCCATTTGAAACCAGCCATACGAACATACATCGCACATAGCTCACTGTCCTCAAGGTCATGGTCAATGAACTAAAAATGTCCCTGGGTTTGATCATCTGGTTGAATTTCAAACATTTTCTGACATGTTTTGGAACAAACAGGATCGTTGACATCATACCATGAGCAACATGTTATGTTTCCATTAAAATACACATATTCCTGGATACATAGTTTATGTCATCCCAAACTGGCTTCCACATTCCTTAACAGCTCACTGTGATGTCATCTGATATTATGACATCAATATCAAATGTCCCTCTGCCACTGTAGCTGGTTAGCTGTGCATTTTACTAATAATAAATGCTGGTTATTACAGTTTACAAGCTGAAAGGGTTGAAGGATGACCCTGCACTACAGTACTTTTTCTTTATATCAAATTTACCAAGACCAGGAAACATGGACACATCTGTGATTCTCCTTAAGTCATGAGCTTCATTACTGTTGGTCTCCATCAGACGACATTTGCTGTCAACTTGGGGCACAGGTCCACAATGGAGAACAGTGTATGCCATGGTGATGTAATGATGTACGTATACGCTGTATCACCCACCTTACCTCTGTAGCATAATGCACTACTAAGCAACTTCAGTTAGAAGGGATATTCCATAAAACAGTTTTCGGATAAAGAATTACATGTGACAACAAATTATTTTGTTTTTGATTGAAAAGACATTCAAGAATTGATATTACATACATGTACTGCAAAAATGGACTGCGAAACGTCTTCATTTTCACACAATTTTTACGTGTTTGTTTCCTTAAAGAGCTCCCCAAAATAAGCAGTTAAAAACAAAGTACATAGTCTAAGAAAATTCAGTAACTTTTACATGGTGAAAATTGAAGAGCATATCAGTATTGAAAAGAGAAAAAGAGATGACAGGTTTACAATTTACAGTTTAAACGTTTATCTTACATTTCAACAAATTTGAAACTACACAATCCTGTATGTGTATAGATATATGAGATGATATATAGAGAAGATAACCATAATAATGTTCAGAAGCCTTGTATTCCATATGTCCCAGCACATGATATATTACCTCATTTCTTCAGAACAATAGCTTCCAAAAGAAAAAATATTTTTCAGAAGTTAAAAATCACCAGAATGATTAAGTGAATCGTTGCAAATGTTGAACAACCAAAGGAGAAAGACCAAGAAGCAGATGTAATTTGTTAATTGTGATAAAAATGTTTGCAATGAAATAACATGAACAGTGGTGATGAAAGATGAGAGAACATTGTACATCTTGTAATGGATGCTGTGATGGAATGACAAGAACAACAGTTCTTATTTCAATGAATCAACATCCTGGCACAGACAGTATGAGCTAGTAGCTACCTCAACTTCTAATAAGTGATGAAAAATTATGTCTTTATCTGAGAAATTGTCTCGTATGAAAAATATCTAGCATTTCATGCACTTCTGAGCCCAAACCCCAAACTGCTTCCATATATGGGCTACTGATTGGCAATAAGGCTCACAGGACTTGAAGCTTGTCTCTACTCACTGGGGAATAGTTGGAACCTCTTAACTGCAGCCAAGTGTCCCGTTGTAGGCCCGAGCCTGTGTCTATGCTATGTACTGCTTTCACAGAGGTGTGGTGACTACTGCAGCAGGTCAGACACAGGTGGCAGCGGCGGCTCAGTGAAAACAACACAATAACCATGCAGGTTGATGCTAACAGATGGAGAAAGTCTAACACCACGGAACAGTCATTGGCCAGCAAGATAGCAAGAAGAAGAACACATACAAACTTGTATATCATCTTACAGAAGCCAGTCTCATTGGTGCCAAACCTCTTACATCTGTTGTTAGGGTGGTAGTCATAATTTCAGCCTGGCGTAAAGATTCCTTGTTCGTGTAGAGGTGAAGCAGGCAGGCAGGTAGGTAGGCAGGCAGGCTGGGAGGGCCGGTGGGCAAGGTTTTTGTGTGGAATGTCCGTGCTTGTCACTTCAGTGGGAGGAATATGTACACTCAAATATGGCTATTTAGCCACTCACTGTAGCCCAACATATGGGAAAATCACTCACACTGACCTCATTAGTCAAACCTTGAATCAAAGTTTGACTGTTCGTCCAACACGGGGTACAATCTCCTGCCAGTAAAGGGCAGCAACTCAGTTGCCTGAAATCAATGGATTCCTGATGCAATCTGTGCTGCTTAGGTAACATGATCACAAACAACAAAACAAAACTGCCCTGTGTTAACAGTGCATTTCCTTCTGATGGAGTTGTCTCCCTTATAACCGGTCGAGTTTGAAAGTGTCCTCTGTCGCTGGGTCAGTGACCATATTTGGGTCAGTTAACATCTGAAGTCCATCTAGATCCAGAGGGTCTAAGCCTGCTTTGAAAGCTTCATCAGTTGAGAAAAAGTCTGTATCAAAGCTATCTGACATGCCGGTGATAGCATTTCCAAGGTCTTTGGCAAAATCTGGCGGCGGTCGTCCTAAGGTGTCATCAGCACCTGTAAGATACAGAAATAAGAAGAAACTGCAAACTGACAGCCACATAGTAACGCTGAATAATGATTCCAATTAATAATTAGAACTTGCCTTTCTTAAGTAACAGCTTATATCTGGGATGATTACTGGATACAAATCCAAACACATTGTAGATAAACATGTAAGAAATTAGAATACTCATTAAATCTGTATACTATGAGTTGAATATTTACTATAATATACAAATTAATGAAAAGCGACACTGGTTACACAATAAACTGGCAATATGGGTAATGTAACACAAGCCCTCATTGTTTGGTGTACATAGCTGGCTTCCACCTCACTGGAAGAATGTCAAGAATATCATACAGAAAACGTATATGTATGTAACCATACAGCATTGACCATGAATTGGTAATAAGTACAGAACAAAGATAAAAATTGGAAATAGATCTGGAAATAAAGTATCTAAATATGCTTGGTTTTGGTTGCATGTTTGTGATCGATTCATAACAGCTTAAACATTAACACATTTTACTGCATTTAGAACTAGTTCTGTCATGCAATGAAGCAGTCTTACAGACCTAAGCACTTTGTGACCAAGAGCAATCCCTTTTACAAATTTACTAAAAACCTTTGGAATCTTTATGAAATAAGCAAAAGAAAGTTACCGGTAAGAACAATATCTGGAATTTTGTTATTGGCCGAAGGAGATAAGTGCTGGGGTGTGTTCGGCTGTGGACTAGTGACCCCACCATTCCCCACCACCCCTGTCTGCCCCAGCATCTGCTGCTGCTGCTGCTGCTGCTGCTGCTGAAGCCCCATCTCAAGGGTGCGGAAGATCTGCTGCTGTTGCTGTTGCTGTTGCTGGAAGTCCTGGCTGTCCATGCCTGACTGGGAGAAGATAGCTGAAGAGTAGGAGGCCACACTGCTGCTTGCACTCATGGCAGACTCCATTGTTGAAATAGGGGTGTTATCAGGTAACTGTAAACAAAAAACAAAAAACATCAGCATAAAGGTACATCTCACTACATTAGAAAAATAATGAAAGAGAATACAGTCTGCAATGCATGAATGGTTTGGGTTGAAAATTTTCATCTTGATGTAAGAAACCCTGGACGCATACTCTCGGCCTAGTTAAACAAGTGGCAGCAGAGACACCATCCCCGATATCTCCAGGGTATACTTTCCGATAAGTCTCCACTTTACCCTGGACGCATCTACGGCTCTGCCCGATAAATTTATTACCTCCCTTTGCTGACTCTGCTTTCTCACAGTCGCCAATCAACTAGGCCACCGTTATAACTGAGCTTGCCAGTGTCAACAAAGGTAGCGGTCGCAACTGCAAAGGTTTGCTCGCAGTGCGTCCCAGATTTTAGGGAAATCATACAAACAAATTGACAGGTCCGAAACATTAAAACATATGCAAGAAAGCCTTCTACCTCTTCCAGAGAACCTCTGCATGGTTTCTGTTGACAAGTATAATCGGTTAGATAATTAAAAAAAACGAAAGTGAGTTGCGATTGGTTCGCTCAACTTCCCAGCGTAGATACCTGACTGGATCAAAAGACAGTCAAGGGAGGTAATAAATTTATCGGGCAGAGCCGTAGATGCGTCCAAGGTAAAGTGGAGACTTATCGGAATGTATACCCTGGATATATCGAGGATGCAGAGACACTTAAATGGCATTCTACTCACATCATGTCCATGGGATTCAAATCAAGCATCCTGCCCCAAGGAAAAGCTTACTACAGTGTGATAAAGTAATCCATGTCTGCAGCACTTATATATTATATATATTGCCCGAAGTGAGCCAAAGTGTTAAAATATACAAAAGACACATAAATAAATTGATCCATGTGCTTCCTGGCCCCTTACTTTGGTAACAACTCCACAAAAAGTATGCTAGTCATCAAATAGCATGTAATGAATATCTCTTTAGCTATTAATTTTGGAGGAATATATGAACAAAATAGTGCATTGTCATCTACCTCTCCCTGTTTTGTCACAAGTCTTAAGAAAACAGGAATAAGTGAGTGCCTGTCACGAGTCTGTGACATATCTAAATCAGCATAGTGTAGCATTTATTTAGGCATTACAAGCATGTTAAAACAGCTAATAATAGTCAGTTTGCTTATTCAAGATCTAGGTCAAGTCATGTAAAGACAAGTTTAGGTTAGCAGACTAAAAGTGTTTGACAGAGTATATCATGTGATAGATATAATAAAAGCAAGACAGGAATCTAGGAAGCATGAAGACCACATCGGAGCTTGTCTCAACCACAAATAGAGAATATATAGTCTCTTAAAACTATATCTCGGTCCTGAACAGACAAAAACATGTTTAGCAAACTGCCTCTCAATATCTCTAAAATTACATATTTCAAAGCGTTTCAAGAATGACTGGCCATGTTTATTCATGAAACTGACATCTGTTAGAAAGATAAATAACACATATAAATTGCATTACTTACTTCACTGTGATGAATTTCATGAATAATTCTTGAACTATCATGTCCAATATTACCGATAATTCTTGAAACATTTGGGTGTTTTTTTGAATGTGAAGAATACTGACAATGACCAAGACCATTTTGGAAATGGATGAGCAACAAGATAAGCTGTTGTAAGCGTAAGTGATCTAACATGCCTGATCTAAAATTGCCTTGTAAACTGATGAAGACAAAGGGATAATGCCAAGGTCCCCATCATGGTTTGTGTTCTCTTGTAACCTTGACCTTTCCTGAAAATTAGCCACAAGGGAATTAGGCGAAGTCTGGAGCCTTGGACACGTAAATATTATGACATTTTTTAAAAAAACAAAAAAACTGACAAAAAACTAACAGTTAGTTTAAATAAGTAAAAATTCAAAGGAAACTTTTACAGTAACATTTGAACATACGTGATAATGTGAAAATTCAAAATTTCAAAGCCAGACCATCACTTTACATGCTAGCAATGATTTTTGCTGGATACTTTATGCTTCAGACACAAGCTATCAAACCTTTTTGTTCATCTCAACTGAATGAGAGTGACACATCAGTCAGTTGCAAATGCCTGAAATACTGTCTTCTGTGTACCTCTTGCTGATCATATGCAGAAGGACATGCAAACACAGTAAGTCCTAAATCTAACCAGTATAAATCAGACTACCGTGCAGCCACATGAGAAATAAAATCATATGAAAACACTTACATTGTCAATCATAACTTCATACTATGAGAATTATATCAAGCAACCTTTGCCTCTTGACTTAAAGTACATGCACATAACATCTTCATCCTGCCCATCAGTGACATCAGGAGCAAACAAACCACACATGGAACAGAATATGGGTTTGAGGCATGATGAATAGATAACAACTGAGCTAATATACAGCCTGATTCTGATTTGGAAAGAAGAAAAAGTAATTCATGCATGGTCTGAGGTCAGTATCAAATGAATAATTCTTATTTAATCATCCTGTGGGGATTCCTTATCAGTAGAAGGCCAAAATGGAGGTCCCTGGCTTCTAATGGAAGTCCCGAAAGAGATTCTTGATGAGGTACCCAGGAAGGTATCTAATGGAGGATTTTAATGATGTACCCTGGAAGGAATCTACTAGAGGTTCTTCCTGTGGTGCCCAGAAGGTATCTAATGGAGGCTCTTAATAGGGTCTCCAGGAAGTTATCTTATGGAAAGTTTTGATAGTATGCCCTGGAAGGTATCTAATGGAGGTTCTTAATTAAGCCCCCAGGAATGTATATGATATGGTCCTGGGAGGAATCTAATGGGGTTTTCCATGGTGGCTCCACAGAGATACCTAATAGGGGTTCTTAATGAGGTACCCAGGAAGGTATCAAACAGAGGTTCTTGATGGGGTCCCCAGAAAGGTATCTATTGCAGGTTCTTAATGGGGTCCCCAGCAATGTATCTAATGGAGGTTCTTGATGGGGATCCAGGAAGGTATCTATTTGAGATTCTTAATGGGGTCCTAAGGAATGTATCTAATGGAGGTTCTTGATGGAATCCCCAGGAATGTATCTAATAGAGGTTCTTGATGGGGTTCTTGATAGGGTTCCCAGGAATGTATCTAATAGAGGTTCTTGATGGGGTTCTTGATAGGGTTCCCAGGAATGTATCCAATGGAGCTTCTTGATGGAATCCCCAGGAATGTATCTAATAGAGGTTCTTGATGGGGTTCTTGATAGGGTTCCCAGGAATGTATCTAATGGAGGTTCTTGATGGAATCCCCAGGAATGTATCTAATAGAGGTTCTTGATGGGGTTCTTGATGGGGTTCCCAGGAATGTATCCAATGGAGGTTCTTGATGGAATCCCCAGGAATGTATCTAATAGAGGTTCTTGATGGGGTTCTTGATGGGGTTCCCAGGAATGTATCCAATGGAGGTTCTTGATGGGGTTCTTGATGGGGTTCTTGATAGGGTTCCCAGGAATGTATCCAATGGAGCTTCTTGATGGAATCCCCAGGAATGTATCTAATAGAGGTTCTTGATGGGGTTCTTGATGGGGTTCCCAGGAATGTATCCAATGGAGGTTCTTGATGGAATCCCCAGGAATGTATCTAATAGAGGTTCTTGATGGGGTTCTTGATGGGGACCCAGGAATGTATCTAATGGAGGTTCTTGATGGAATCCCCAGGAATGTATCTAATAGAGGTTCTTGATGGGGTTCTTGATAGGGTTCCCAGGAATGTATCCAATGGAGGTTCTTGATGGAATCCCCAGGAATGTATCTAATAGAGGTTCTTGATGGGGTTCTTGATGGGGTTCCCAGGAATGTATCTAATGGAGGTTCTTGATGGAATCCCCAGGAATGTATCTAATAGAGGTTCTTGATGGGGTTCTTGATGGGGACCCAGGAATGTATCTAATAGAGGCTCTTGATGGGGTTGCCAGGATATATGTAAAGGAGGTTTCCAATAGAAACCAGTGCCCATGATTCACACAAAAAATAGACAACCACAGAGGGGTGGATGATGCAATGTGACTCATTCGTTAGTATTCAGACAATGAGCTGCTATCCATTTTGGTCTCTGTGGATCAAAGAATTTCAAATATGTGTCTACATCATCAGTGTCCACGAGTCTCAATTCAATATGCAAGTGGTGTACAAGGAACAGCACTCTGTTTCTTATACAAAGGAGTCATGTTTCATATGCATTAATTGTAAAGAAATAAAAACAACATAGTATTGTGTGAGGAAAAGGTTGCACTGACTTAAACAGTTAATTTGAATGACATGAAGGACTAAATGCTGTGGTACACTACCATGTGGAACTGCTCAAACTGCTGTTGTAGTGCATTGGTCTGCTGTTGCTGCTGCAGGTAGTATGCCTCGGCGAAGGGGGAGCTGTTGATTGTGGACGTTGGGGGGAGGCCTGGAGACTGAGCGGGGGAGTATGACGGTTGTGACAACGGCGATGTGGGAGATTGACAGCCAGTCTCTGACACATTATTTCTATACTGCGTCATAGACGGCTGAAAGAGTAACCAGGATGTACAGATACCAAACAAGATAATGAGGGATGAATACATTAAATAACAGAAGAAAATGCAATCATCAGTACTACATCATCAGCATTTGAAACAATCACAGGAAAAGATACAACAAAAGTCCATCCAACTGGTGACAAGTGGATATACCCAATGAAGTCAGTCATAGCATGCTTCATCAATGGCATATCACGTTCATGGCAAACGTACAAAAGGTTTGGCAATCAGACCTTCCATTAGTAAATGCTGAAACAGCTGTTTCTGATTTCACTGAGCGAATTGGGTTCGTAGCCACTTTGAACACTGTCAGATTTCATTTCTTGCATTTACAAAGCAGATCATCTTTCCAACAACAGGAAACTGAACAACACCTCCCTTGTCTACATAAAATAAGACATAGCTTGATAAGAATTACTCTGGTTAAATTTAGATGAAGAGGCCTGACCAACAATCCTATTAGCTGTGTCTTGTACATGAAGGGCTGTTAATATCCTTTCCTCAGGGACTGAGTTTGGTTTTATGCCGCTTTTAGCAATATTCCAGCAACATCACGGCAGGGAACACCAGAAATAGGCTTCAAATATTTTACCCTCACCAAACTAGGCTGGAATAATGGAGTTACAGTTTGCTGGACCAACAAGTCTATGAATAATCCAATCAATATCTAATTTCAGATTCCAGAATTTGAAGAGAAACTTTGAATCAACAGATACGTAACAATTTTATATGTTTCATCGCTATCAGTGAGATCCAAGTCTGAACTGGGAACCATTTTGTTTGGAGCATATACTGGGAATATGAGAGCTGGAATCTGATATCTGGACATATACTGGGAATATGAGAGCTGGAATCTGATATCTGGACATATACTGGGAATATGAGAGCTGGAATCTGATATCTGGACACATACTGGGAATATGAGAGCTGGAATCTGATATCTGGACAAGATATATAACTCTTGGTAGCTCCAGGTGGCGCCTTGATCAAGGCATGAAATTCCAGCATAGTGTGAGTGGAAATGGGACCTTTACAGTCAGTTCACTTCCTGACCTTGGAAAGATGACAAAACAGGTTCATGATTGGATTAAAAGCTGCAACCAGAAGATCTTGGTGCATATAAGAGAGACAAATCCTGAACTTAATTTTGCCTAGAAACTATCGATTTCCTTTCAGAGGTGTTTTGTCTTTTAGAATAAACAGAAAAAGGTAAAAGATAATGAAAAGAGGTGCCCAATGACTCTACAACTTACCTTAAACTTAAGCAGCAAACAATGAAATGTCAAATACCAATACACAAACTTTGCAATAAGAACATCCATTTTTGGTATTGATATAAAGGTGATGCATGAACATGTGTATATGTTATAATAGATTGTCAAACATCTCATCGTGAGAACCACACTGTAACCTATTAGAAGACAAAACATCCATGCACAGCCCTGTTTGACCACAGCTACAACCTAAGTCCTGGCATCTGGCCACACACCATGCACTGTCTACACATCAACAGTCTAAGGAATGGGCCATGTCCCTACTGTCACCATACCTGATAACTGGCCTTTCATGCCTCATCCCAATTAGAACTGCCTCACAATCACTTTATAACAACTAGTCCTAACTATATCCATTACAGATGGGCTGTGACTCTCCTTTCCTCAGCTTAAGATTTCCTACCTCTATAGCTGATACCATGTATATTTTAGGCCTTAATTGGTATTCAGCAAGAAATTGTAGTATCCAAAAATGACATTCCAAAACATAGATGGATATATGTTAGCGTTTTCATATGAAGTTTTATGAAGAATTCTGGTTTTCTATACCTTTCTGATGGACTTTTAAGTCCATGATGTGCATGCTTAATGAACATGCCACACCTTAATTTATTTTCCTTCAAATTTTTATTACCACACCTTAAGTAAATAGTTAATTCTAGCTGATGACATCCAATATACCTTTGAATAGGGCATTATCTTTAAGAAGTGATCTCTCAATATAAGTTTCTCTCAATTTCCATATTTATAAAATGTGCCACATTTTCGTTCAAGTAAAGACCCAACTGTGAGATCTTTCTGCAAGGGTTCAAAATGGCTGCCAATTGTGTCCGATGATCCAGGGAGTTGATACTGACCTGTGATTGCTGTTCATGTTCACATGATGTAATATGCACCTGCGGTACGCGATGGTGCGGCGAGTGCGGCTGCTGCTGTTGCGGAGATGTTTGCGACTGTTGTTGATGTGGGTGAGGGTGGTGGTTATTGTATACAGGGTGTGGAGCAGCAGCCTGGGCGGAGGAGGAGTTGGGTGCTCGGTGACGCTGCTGCTGCTGCTGGTGCATATACAACAGATACTGCTGACGTATTCGGGGATCCACACTTAACTTACTGGGGTCCATATTGCCAACCTAGAACCAAACGCAGTCACGAAAACACACAACTGAGGAACTCAAACAGAAGCAACTCGAAAACAATGGACTGGAAATAAAGAGAGGAAGCACATTTTTCACATACTAAGGCTGGGGGAAGACAATAATCTAAGCAACACTTGTCAGCGGCTAACATGCACCCTTTAGAACCAAAACATTTAATCCAATTTATATTCATATAAAAGTGGACACAGGAAAATGCAATCGTTTGGAATTGGATAAGCTAAAAAGCTTCAGATAATTTTGAAAACAAATATTTTTTGTCTAAGAATAAGTACAATGTATGCTAAATCTTACTTCATCAAAGTGTATATTTAGAAACAAAGGCATATAAAAGTAGACGGGCATTTGATTATAATATGAATATCATCACTATGAATATAAGTATCATCATGCAAGATTGCTTTCTACTTGTCAGTAAGGCTGCCTGTTTATGTACATACACTGATGTAAGTATATTATTCAAAATACATTTGAATGCCAGACATCCTTTCTTTCAGTTGCAACATCACAACTGTCAGAAGGAAATCTATCTTCTATCAGCTACTGATGGTTAAATCTATTTCTACCAATGTTTAGTTCTCTTGAGGGAGTCAAGTAAATTGCATTCTTCAGAAATCATACTATTTGTATAAAAGAAGGAATGATACACAGAGAATCTTTCTAATCATGATTTGTGCCACAATCATTATGAAAAGAGAAATAGATCATACAAAATATTTCACATTTTTCTGACATATTCTTAAATGTATGTTGACCCAGAAAAAGTTATCATTATGAGCTATTTAACCATTTTTCAACCGGCCTTATGAGCACAAAAGTTTGGTGCTAGAGGGTTTGTTATGATGAAGGTCATCTCTATTTCAGAACATCATGCTACTACACATCACACCCAAAATCACAATCTAGCAGTTCCAAAAATACTTGCCTTGCAAAAAATTCTAAGTGCTTTTCAAGCTCAGTGCTTAAACTGTAGACACAGGTAAGAATTTCTACTGTCTGATTTTGTCTAGATACAAAGCTACACTTTACGCACAGTATCAGCTCAACACCACAACAGACAATAATCAGACATACCATCTGCCCTCTTGAGAATCACAGTGCTAAGTAAGATTCCAACTTAAAATGTTCACTCACCATTTGTCAAAAAATGATCAAAATGTTTTATTCACACAAGCAAACTGACCAAGTACAAATTAGGTATTTCTCTTGAAATACTTTTCACAGAGCAGCACTGAGACCTCCATCTTGAGGGCAGACGGTCAACCTCTGAACGCACCCATGACACTACAGGACTACTTACCGGTGGTGAGAGGGGTATCCTCATCTGATTGGTATTACTGAGCACAAGTGGACTAGGAACTCCTTGCGCATGACGACGTCGCTGCCCAGGACTCTGTTGGCTAGTGACATGTTGTTGCTGTGGCGACATGGTCATGTGATTGAGACTGGTTGGGGAGAGGTTAACTGGGCTACCTTGTTGCTGATAGTCTTGTGGTTCAACGTCCAGCGGCGTTGCCATGGGTGATGGGAAGTTGAGCACGGTAAGGTCGGGTAACGACCCAGTGTTGTTTGAGATGGGTATGTGAGGAGCTCCTGAATCTTGTTCTTGTGATGGGTAAATGCTGCAAAAACAACAAAATGTTAACTAATGCCAAGAACAACTCCAATGATGTAAACGATATTAATATTTCAGCTTCTAACTGATCCAATAATCTTTGATGGCATTATCAGGAACAAACAGCCCTGAGGATGATAGCGTTACCTTTTTCGATATTAAAACCAGGATGAAAAGTAACATAAAGACAATGCTTCAAAACTTGTGCTCATGGGCAGAGATAAACAAGGTCTTTTGAGAAGACTGAGTAAGGTTTTATAATGCTTTTAGCAATATTCCAGCAATATCATAATGGGAAGCACCAGCAAGGCTGTTCACACTCAGTGCCCCACCATGTGTGGAATGGAAACAGCGAGACCTGCATACACTGCCACCACTAGGCTAAGTTACCTTCTCCTTTAGTGTAAGTAAATGTGGTAAAAACAACTGACAAGGAACACTCTACAGTCTCCTCCATTGTTTCAGTCTCAAGCCATTAATAGGAAATCAATGTCCGAAGTCTTTTCACTTGGTAAGGTATTGCAAGTGGATCAAACTATTCCAATCTCACAGACTGTATGTAAAATATTACTCACTTGATGTTGGGTACTTCACATGACTTTGGCCGAGATTGCGCAAGCTGAAAAAAAACCAAGAGTCATCAGAAGATGACATATCCACCCGGCCCACACAAATTTGAAAGAACAAATCACCTGACAGTTAATTGACGTTTTCAAAACAAAGTGTGAATAGTTTCTATGGAAATAATCAAAACGATAAATGCCAAATATCTGTAAATGGCAAAAGGCACCACTTCAAGATCTGCCTCATATATCTACCAAGTTCTGTTCAAAGATATCAGATGGTTTGTGCTCCTGTAATGGAGCCCATCCTTCCACTTTTAGACAAAGCCTGAACTGTTTCCATGGAAACCAGGAAGAATACAAGAGTCATCAGAAGATGACATTTCCCCCCGGACCCCACATTTGAAAGGACAAATCACCTGACAGTCACTTATTGTTTTTTTAGACCAAGTCAGAATTGTTTCCACGGAATTCATGAAAAATATAAATGCCACACATCTGTAATCAGAAAAAGTCACCATTTCAAGATCTGTCTCATATATCTGACAGGATCTTTTGAAAGATATGAAATGGTTTTCGAGTTGTGCTCCGGAAACGAAGGTAGCAACGTGTTCATGGAACCGAGAAAATAATACATCATAAAAACCTGTAAATAGCAAAAAGCACCACTTGGGGTCTGCCACACATATCTACCAGTGAGTGAGTGAGTGAGTGAGTTTAGTTTTATGCCGCACTCAGCAATATTCCAGCTATATGGTGGCGGTCTGTAAATAATCGAGTCTGGACTAGACAATCCAGTAATCAACATGAGCATCGATCTGCGCAACTGGGAACCGATGTCAACCACGTCAGCGAGTCTGACCACCCGATCCCGGCACAGTTACCTTTTATGGCAAGCATGGATTGCTGAAGGCCTATTCTACCCCAGGACCTTCACGGGTCACATATATATGAAGTTTTACTGACAGATATTAAGAAGTTTTTGAGTTCTGCTCTAGAAATGGAACACACCTCTCACTTTTGAGAGTCCGAAACATTTCCATGGAAACCGATAAAATAATGAATTACAAAAACCTGTAAGTAGTAAAAGGCACCACTTTAGGTTCCGATTGATATATCTACGGAGAAAATAATAAATCAGAAAAACATGTAAATAGCAAAAGGCACCACTTTGGGGTCTGCCACACATATCTACCAAGTGACACTGACAGATATTAATAAGTATTTGATTCTGCTTTGGAAATGAAACCCATCCCTCAATTTTGAGACTAAGTCCAAAACATTTCCATGGAAACCAAGAAAATGACAAATAAAAAAAACCTGTACATAGCAAAAGGCACCACTTCAGCTTCTGAATGATATATCTACCTAGTTTTGCAGAAAAATATTGAACGGCTTTTGAGTTCTGCTTCGGAAACGAAACACACCTCTCACTTTTGAGACTATGTCTGAAATGTTTCCATGGAAATAGATCACAAAAACCTGTATATAGCAAAAGACACCACTTTAGGTTCTGACTGATATATCTACCAAGTTTTGCAGAAAAATATTGAACGGTTTTTTAGCTCTGCTCCGGAAACGAAACCCACCCCACCATAAGACTAACACCAAAATGTTACATGGAAAAACAAAAGAAAATATAAATGCCAAAAATCTGTAAATAGCAAAAGGCACAACCATAGGCTGAGATTACTATATCTATCAAGTTTGGTCTAAAAATAATCAACGGTTTCTGAGTTATGCTCCAGAAGCAAAATGATTACGGACGGACGAGGCGTCGACTATATTTCCCCCCCTTTACATGCCGGGGGGATAAAAAATGACAAATCTGTAAATACCAAAAGGCATCACTTTGAGGTCTACCTCACATATCTGCCAAGCTCTTCAGAATGATATTGAGAAGTTTCCGAGATGTGCGCCGGAAATGAATCCCATCCCTTCATTTTGAGACTAAGTCCAAATCGTTTCAGTAGAAACACAGAAAATGATAAATCACCAAAATCTATAAATAGCAAAAGGCACCATCTTAGGGTCTGCCTCACATATCTGCCAAGTTTTGCTGAAAGATATTAAGAAGTGTTCAGGTTGTGCTCTGGAAACAAAGCTGTTCCCTCCCTTTTGAGAGCAAGTCTGAATCTAGAAACCATGGAAACTGGGCAAAATAAAGATACCAAAAATCTGGAAATAACGAAAGGCACCACTTTGGAGGTCAGCCTCAAATATCTGTCAAGTTTTGCTGAAGTTTTCAAGGTGTGCTCAGGAAATGAAACATACCTCTCACTTTTGAGACTAAGTCAAAAACGTTTCCATGGAAACCAAGAAAATAATAAACCACAAACACCTGTATATAGCAAAAGGCACCACTTTAGGTTCTGATTGATATATCTGTGAAGTTTTGCAGTAAAATATTGAAATGTTTTTCAGTTCTGCTCTGGAAACGAAGCCTATCCCTCCATTTTGAGACCGGACCGTTTCTATGGAAACTGAGAAAACAATAAACCACAAACACCTGTAAATAACAAACGGCACCACTTTAGGTTCTGATTGATATATCTACCAAGTTTTACAGAAAAATATTGGGTGGAAGTTGTGGTGGTTGAGTGGGTTAGGTGGCTGAATTTGAATTTTGAAACAAGAGTCATCAGAAGATGACATATTCCCCCGGCCTCCACATGTTTGAAAGGACAAATCATCTGAGAGTTACTAACTGTTTTTTTACACAAAGTTTGAATTGTTTCCATGGAATTCATGAAAATTATAAATGCCATATATCTGTAACCAGCAAAGTCACAATTTCAAGATCTGTCTTATATATCTGCCAAGATCTGTTGAAAGATATCAAATGGTTTTCGAGTTGTGCTCTGGGAACAAAGCCCACCCCTACATTTTGAGACTAAGTCCGAAACATTTCCATGGAAACCAAGAAAATAATACCTCACAAATACCTTTAAAAACCAAAAGGCACCACTTTGGGGTCTGCCACACATATCTAGAAAGTTTTACTAACAGACATTAAGAAGTTTTTGAGTTCTGCTTCGGAAATGAAACACAACTCTCACTTTTCAGATTAGGTTACAAACGTTTCCATGCAAACCGAGAAAATATTAAATCACAAGATCCTGTACATAGAAAAAGGCACCACTATAGGTTCTGATTGATATATCTACCAAGTTTTGCAGAAAAATATTGAACGGCTTTTGAGTTCTGCTCCGGAAATGAAACATACCTCTCACTTTTGAGACTGTCCGAAATGTTTCCATGGAAACCGACAAAATAATAGATTACAAAAACCTGTATATAGCAAAAGGCACCACTTTAGGTTCTGATTGATATATCTACCAAGTTTTGCAGAAAAATACTGAACGGCTTTTGAGTTCTGCTCCGGAAACGAAATACACCTCTCACTTTTGAGACTATGTCCGAAATGTTTCCATAGAAACGGAGAAAATAATAAATCACAAAACATATAAATAGCAAAAGGCACCACTTTGGGGTCTGCCACACATATCTACCAAGTAACACTAACAGATATTAAGAAGTTTTTGAGTTCTGCTCCGGAAACGAAACACACCAAAGGCTGATATCTTTCAAGTTTGGTCTAAAAATATTGAACGTTTTCTGAGTTATGCTCCGGAAACAAAATGGTTATGGATGGACGGACGGACAGAGGAGGCATCGACTGTATCCCCGGCATTACAGGTCGGGGGGATAATAAAAGAGAAAGAGAGAGGTTTGAGAAATCAAGAAAATAAAATTTCCTTTTCAAATGCTGGCAATATGATACATATTTTTGGCAACAAATATATAACCAATCATATATTGCAACAAATCAAACTCAAGACATGATATGACTTTTCAACACTGACGTAAAAAGGGTAATGATATTTACATCCTTGGGCATATTTTTCAAAAATAATTATTTTCAATTTTGATGACTTTTACAAATTAAAACCCCCTTACGATCTGAAAACATTATTTCAGTTTCTACAAAGTAGTTTTGGAGAAAAAAAATAACCAAAAACAAAAACTTAGTCAGCCTCCCTATCATATCATATGATACTACCGTTGAAAGTACAGCAAAACTAAACTTGTTTAAAGGCTCATAAAGCAATAACAAATAAATGAAATGAAACTTAAAACAAACATCCAATTATTCTTTCTAAACTGAATTTGCCCAAAAATAAAACATGGTAGTAACTACATTTTATAATCAAAAGAGCTGTATCATAATTGAATACAAAGAGGGAAACCCCACCATAAGTACAAACAACACAGTTGCTGAGACTTGGTTTGAAAGAAAGGATTTTGTAATCTAGCCAAGAAGCCATTGAGAGGTTCCTCTTGATCTCAGACTGGAATCTGCTGCAGACTGTAACTGAAAGGATACTCCAGCAGCTGTAGATCAGTTTAACTGAGCTTATGCCCAAGCACAGACACAGAGAGCACAGCAGGGACTACCAGTTACTTCACCCTCCTCATCAATCAACATACCTTTTTGGGATCCCAATAACCTCCGTCCCCCATATTCTGGCCAGCTACTTCAGCTACTGAGGAAGAAAATTAGACAAGGCATAATCAACACTGCAAGAAAAACATATCTCAAACACGGTCTTGCCAGAAAATACATTGTTGATTGTAGCAGAGTTGTGACACTGACACTTTGACCCAATCCAAAGTCCCATACTAAGGTACAAATGTGAGTGTGGTGTTAGGCCACTTTTTGTAACATTACAGCAATATGACAGCAAGAAACACCAGATATGGGCTTCACACACTGTATCTATGTGGGGAATCAAACCTAGTGCTTCCTCTATGCTAACACTATTATGAAGCAAAGAGATGACCAGCTTCTAAAATGCAACTTCAGGAAGTAATTACTTCATAGTCAGTCACTAACTGTCTCAGTCACCTATCATTCATGAATGGAATTATTTTGTTCTTGAACTGTAGAGTTGCACCAGTGTAACACGAAGTTACATGAAGACAAATCAAAACAAGATAATAAATCACTACAGAAATATAAGGGGATCAACACACAAATATTATTTAAAATCTGTAATTAGCATTGTGCAGAAGTTCAAGAAAGAGGAATGAGGGTATTTCAGATGCATCTGGCACAAGCTTGCACCAATGAAGCACCAAAGCTACACCAGTTAGGCAGTTAACACTGAAGGTTCCATGACCTTACTTGGTTTGTTTCTAGCAGCACTGACAAAGGTCTGAGTTGTGCTTTACTTCACATGCTAACAAGGAGCAACTGAGAAGTAAAGTTCCCATAGAAAGCCAGCACATAATTGAAGCCTGATGCTCTCCATTCAAATCATGCTGCTTCAATCACTTCAAGTGGCATCATAAGGTTCAGCTTTTGGCTTCTTTTTTTAGAAGCAAACATTAGCCAATCAAATGCAGGAAGTTACAAAGTGGTGCTACTCAGGGAGCCTCAGCCAACATGGCCGGTTTCTGGAACAAGTCAACAGAAGCATTATCAGTCTGAGGTATTTCTTCACTTCATGAAGACACAGATAGCTATCTTGAAATTTGGCTATAACGTTTTACTGAAGGCAGTTAAGGTTTCGGATGTTCCTTCATTTCAGACACAATATTGTTTTGTTCCTTATGTTGTGTGCTGACTAAAGATGTTAACTTCTTTACATCACAACACTTCAGGACAGTGATCCATATTGCATAGGACATGACTGCATGTTTAAAATTACATATACACTGTATTTCGAGATTATCAATCAATATTCAAATTAATTACCTGACCCATTTATTTAAGTCTTCAACTCTGGCTACATGTATGTATTAAACACTGAAGGAAGGTGAAAATTAAGGGCTTCTACTGATCTAGTTGAAACACTCTATAACAGCATGTGACACTAGTTACAGGGGCGTCTGCTCATTCATGATTTGCCAGGTGACTGTGTCATCACTGAGAGCACGGCAATGCTCATGATCTTTTCACCATTCCAACTGCATTCAGATATGTAGGTGGGGTGACTGACATGGATCATTTGAATGTGTCACAATGTTCTTTGGCCTCAACCAGGTTACATACAAACTGACATGACAAACTGGAAAGGGATTGCCACAAAACAACCTTCACTCAATCCTTTCCTGAACTTACTTCTACGATGTGCTGGGGGGGTGTTGGGATGAATGTTGTCTACGGGGGCCATGGCACTTGTGTGCAGGGCTGAATCGGAGTTGGTTCTGAAAAATAAGCAAAACAATATTGAGCCAGGCTTAAAGATTGTCCCTACTGTGATCAGCATTAGCTGCAGGATCCCACATCCACCTCCTCTGAGGGTGCGGGTTCGAATCCCGGATGGGACTCAACCCCAAAAAGTACTAGAATTTGTACTTTACTAAGAAAGTGAAATCCCAAATATGACATATTTTGCAACCCTGATAATCAAAACAAATGATCCTTCACACAATCTGTACTTGCTTCGAAATTGTAATGTGCTAACGCTGAACATATTTCTTGCAAGTGAACAGTAAATGTTTAGCTTGAAACATCTGCAGTACAATTACTTCATGCATTCATGCACATCTTCCTGTCGAATGCAAATATGAACTCTTCTTTAGAAACTTGTGTCTGTGAAAAATGTCTCATGTTCAAGTGTTCAGATACATAGGTGCAAGTATAATTGTAGCTACTTACTTCTGTAAAACATGCTTCTCAATTTGTTCTTACACATACATGTAAACACTTTGCAAAGTATAATACATTTACATTATCTAGGTCCTCATGTAGTGAACTCTACCCATATCCTAGTGAAACTACAAAACATTGATGAATATAACAAATGTCTTCCACAGTACCAATATGCATGAGGCTGAAACATACATTTATGAGCATAACAATGTTAATCTACATCCTTCTCATGATGACTTTCATTCCCTTCACTACACATACACTGTATCCTCACTAACATGAAAACATGACAAGCTGAGCTGCAAGACATTCCCCTGGTGTCTGGCCAACATGACTGGCATAGCTGTGAGTGTCAGTTATCCACACACAACCCACAACCTGCAGCCATGGCATCTCGAGCAAACGCTTAATCCACTTTCTCAAATTACATGAAACTACAAGTACATCTGGTAAATACTGTCTTTATCAAACACATAACCTAATAATAAAATTTAAATGCTCAATAACACATATTTTTCTTTATTTAGCTTCTGGAGTGATTTTATCCATAAAAAGCATTACAGCATCATGGAACCCAGGACAGACCATCTAATTACATTTGCCAAATTAAACCTGCAATGGATTTAAGACAGATGTTGAAATCATGGAACATGAACTTTTTTTTCCCTTTGCTTATGTTATTTGACATCTAAAACACAATCTGTACTTGCTTCTGTCATTTTGCCCAAAAGATCAGCTAGTATCTTGATCATTATAAAGACAAAAGTAGAACCTGTAACTAATCTAATTGTTCACAAGTGGTTGAATGTATACAAGGAAATTAGGGTCCACTGGGGAAATCTAAGGGTCTACTAAGTATTTGAAAACCATTCTAATTCCATGTTTATATTTTCTATCAAATCAGAATTAGCGATGCCACTTAAGTTTATTTTCTAAAAATTGGTTGAATAAAAACAAGTGTATATGTTTTTTACATTTCTAAGATAAAACAAATTTTCAGGTATTGTTGACTATTTAAGTTACAATTACAACAGCACAATTAATACAACGTAACACTTACATAAACCTCATTCATAAATTTCTCCAGAATTCTTCTATGTCCAGAAAATGGCAGTATTACTGAGATTCCATGTTATTACCTGCTCTTGCTCGTGCATAAAACTTCATATTTCTTCCCCAAGTCTTAAATGGGGAAACGAAAAAAGGAGCACTTTGGGCCCGCCTGGCCATAAATGACAAGCCCTCATGAGAACTGTTCTTTTGTTATGGCAATAAATAACTACAGCATTTTGCGTAAGATGTCAGCATCCGGAATTCTGAATCAGAACAACTCAAAGGATTCAAATGACAAATGGAATCAATATAGCCTGAACAGTGGAGATTTACCCCATTCATTTTGTCAGTGATCAAAGCCAAACAGCACGCAAATAACCAGTTGGGCTGAAATAGATTTGGGGCACTCTCACTCAAAACATGAAATCCCAAAATAAAGGAGGTTACTGATGATGGTGTGTTACGGACTGGGTGATGATGTTCATTCCCCGATGATGGTGGTGGTGATGATTATGATGCCAGTACAATATACAGTAGCAATATTCACGACACATCAAGCTCATGATAGTTTGTAAGCATGATTTCATCACGTGTTTGCAGTTTTTTCTCAGCACATTATCTCCAAGCGTATAACAGAGCCTACACTTTTGGCTTGATAAGCGACCACATTAATCACTAAGCTATCCTACTTCTGTTGCTGCTGATGTTGCTGCTGCTGATTATGATGATGATGTTGCTGCTGATGCTGCTGATGATGACAACATTGATAAGCAGGACTGACAACACATCAACGAAATGACTATGATGGTATGTTGATGTAATGATAACTAAGTGTGGTATGGTCAGGCATTGGATATTTAAATATTTCAACTTTAAAAAGCAAGATAAAGTAAAATATGCAGAGGGGAAAATATGAAATTAGCATCATTTCAGCTATTTCCAATGCTCAGGAGATGAGGATGAGTATTGTAATGAAGGTAATTTGACAAAATATACAAGATGATATACTGACAGCTTAAACACAGGCTGAGAACTAATCACATTGTTTCACAGATGTTAGCACGAGTGAACTCAAAGTTCATCTCCAATAAAAACAAACTGTAACAAAATTCCCACAGAGACAGGTGGGAGTGTTACCAAAACCCAGGCATACCACAAATACAGGTGACCTGGCCCCACACCATGGTTATAAACCTTAAACATGGACAGAACAAAGTTTCTATTCTGTACCAAAGCAAAGGTAATAAAACTTGTTAAAACTAACATCAAGATATGCTGTAATTCAGTGTACTTCTGTGGGGATTTCATGGATACTGTAGGTGGGAGTATATATAGGACCGTATACACCAACTGTCAGATTTGGGTGAAAGCACACACAAACACACAAAACACCCATGGTCATACACAAAATAATTGGGCTCGTTGGATTACAAGCGTGAATATAGCATTATCCTACTGGCCTGTAACAGTTAAATTCTAGAAGTTAAATCACTACAGGCACTGACATTGGGATGTAACCAACTGAGGCTTTGATATAGGAAAAATTCACTCCAGTCTGTAACCAAGAGAACCAGCAGCAGTTACACAGATGCAGAGGTTCAGGGAGCCATCAACAATAACAAGCTCACCCAACTCATTCAACTACCAGGAATAAGATTATCCCACTGCCCTTAGAATTGACGAAGAATTATCCTTGGCATACTTAAATCAGTCATGGAGTTACCCCAACAGCACAGTACAGATGGAGCATACAATAGTTGAAGGGTTACCATAGTGCTCTACTGACAGTACAAGGGTTAATCTGGTTCCAACATACATGGACACCCACTACCAACACTCGCATGCTTTGATCATTTCTGCTTCTCTACAGATCCACCTCACAGAGTAGTGGGCCGGTTCAATTATTTTTTTCAGATTTTCATCTGTTAATGTTAATGTTTGTCAATTGGTTGACTTACATTATTTATTTATCACATCATACGTATTATAATTTGCAAAATCATGTTTTAAAAGCAACTATTCATTTCAAGCATTCACTTGTGCATATCAAATATGTTTAAAGACATGTCATTGGCAACAACTGCAGCATATTGATGCAGTGTAATTATCCCCATCCTGGAATGATAAATACCCTGAATCCATTCACCATGAGAGCTCCAACGGAACTTAATGATGCTAAAAATTGCTGGCCAATCAAATTTACACTCAAGAGCAACAGAAACTCTGCATTAAACTAGTGGTGAAAGAAACCAAGTTGGCAAATGGGTCTTGGGTGTTTATCAAAATAGAATAAAGATATCACAGCCTGGATAAGAGCAGATGTACTCTGCTTTGGTGGTCTGGTTTTACTGTAGAGAAACAGACTAAGTACTTTTATCCAGTAATATCAATAGATGCATACATTCAGATATATCTGCAACAGAACATCACGCTTTTCCCCCAGTAATATGACCAAAAAGCATTAAATATGCAAGATCTATTAACCATGGACATGGAGAATGTATGTAATGGCTCTGGTCATTATGCCTGTGTCTGTGTGCGCTCAAGTCATGCATGTCCCAGTCAACCTTTGCAATTCTCATCTCCATGCATTGATTTTAAGATCTCAACAAGACTTCCACAGCAAAGCATCAGTACTTGAAAGTCACAGCAAAGTGAGAAATCACTGGGCACAAATGCCAAAACTTTAGTTTATGAACAGTCATGGGGTTCATGAAAACCTTTCTTAAAGTATGTAGGACAAAAAGAATTAATTATTTAATTTTAAAAGACAAACCTGACATATTTCGAATTTTTCGGAGGTCAGTAAAAACTAAGAAGATTTGGCATAAAAGTTCAATTATACAGAGTGAGATTGAGAATTGTAAAGGCTTGATAACACCCATAGGGTATGTAGCATAAACACAAAGATATGGCAAGGGGAAAAAACTCACCGTGATAGCGACACTCCATTAAGATAACGATACATCCTGGAAAGGGGCAAACACAAAATAGTAAAAGGAGAAACAAAACAGGAACAAACACAGGATGCAGCTACTCATTTTATAACAATGCATTGTGTTAACGGGTCTGCACAGTAGCTACATCCTCGCAACTAAAACAAAGGAAAAAAATTAGATGTAATTGCACACAGAGAAACTGTGAAAAGGGTAACAATACAAATAGAAGATTATAAAAGGGAAAAATGTCATGCTCTGTCATAAGTACAACTTCGAGCAGGCATTATACCATAAAAACCACAACCACAACTGACTATGCAGCTTCCATTCTTAAGATACAAGATACATTTAGCACAAATGCACTGCCACATGTGATAATTAGCAGTATCACATGGCTTGATACATACACACATGCATGGAGGAAAGGGATATGGATGCAATCCCAACAAGAGAGCTTTACTGTTTCAATATTGGCTAAACATGTTCCCAGGATATACAGCATATATGCAACACTGACATGCAGAGATTGTTCACAACTGTCAGATCCACCTACAAGCAGTACTTGAAACAAGCGGTATGTTGGTGATATATACTGACTACTGGTTTCTTCTGACATGGTCTGTTTTGCTGTTGTAAATTAACACTGGTGAGCAATACTTCCACACATTAATCATCAAGAATAACATCCATGTTGAAAGGAAAGGATATTCTGTTCTACGAAAATGTACTGTGTTTAAAATTACATCATGAAAAGTGAACTTTCTCAGTAGTGTTGTGTTTTCTCTCCAATAATGGTCCCCATACAAGAACAGGAGGTGCTTGTTGCATATTGATTATTTCTGCAGTACCATCTATTTCAAGTTGCACAGCTTGTGACCTACTGAACAAGATACCTGCTTGTTGTATAGGCCAATCCCCCTACAGCTATCTGACACAGGACTTGGTGTTGGTCTGGAGTCTCAAACTGTGGCTCAAGTCAACTATAATTACATTTCATGAATTATTTCATGAACATGACAGAATATTTAACCCATAAATAACTATATTTCAGGCTCTTTACACATGTTGCCATGTCAAACTTCAATGTCCAGTCTCAAACTATTCTTACTCTTCTTATTTAACACAAACAGGTTTCAGCAACCAACAACTGTTATAGACAGGACCCCTGGTACCTACAGCCAAGTTATAGATAGGACACCTGGTAAAGAAAGTTAGTCACTCATATACAGGACACCCAGTACCTACAGCCAGTAGGTTATAGATGGGACACCTGGTATCTACAGCCAAGCTATAGGTAGGACGCCTGGTACCTACAGCCACATTATAGATAAGACACCTGGTACCTACAGCCAGTAGGTTGTAACAGAACACATGGTACCTGCAGCCAGATAGGACAGTAGATAGGACATCTAGCACCTACGGTCATGTGGATAATATTGGGACACCTAATACTTATAGCTATGGAGTGAAAACAGGACACATTGTATCTACAGCCATCAAGACACCTGGTACCTACCGCTATGGGGTGTAAACAGGACACCTGGTACCAACAGTGATGTGGTCACCAGGAGGCCCCATTGTAACTGCATGACATTAAAATATCCCATATATCCAGGTAATATGAGTAGATACTGCCTGTGCGAGTGCTTACAGGTTATGTGAGGACCTTTTTGTGATGTGACTACCTTCAGGTCATGCAAGTAGCTTCAGGCATTGTCAGTACCTACAGGCCACCTGCCCTACTTCAGATATCCTGGCTGCTGGTCACCCTTCCTTCTCACCTTGACAGACATATTCATATTTAGTAGTGACACATGTAAATATCATTTTAAGTGCTAAACCACTTAAATATGACAACTTGTCCACAGAGCATCTCCATGCCATTATACAGTCATCCCTCGCCATAACGCGGGTCTTGGGGTCCATGGATGACCCCCCGCGTTATTAGACATCTGCGTTATAGTAGCTATTACATAATGTGGAACCAACTCCGAGTTAGATCGTATATTCCAAGGACATAACAAAACTGCTGTTTCGTGAATTGGGTCCAGTAAAAATATATCGTATCGTTGAAGGTGAAAATAAACAAACTTTGAAAATTAAAATATATATACGGGAAACTTTGCAATAAAAAATCACTACCTGTAATCAAAGACGTATATTCACGTGAATATTCATCTTTGTTGTTATACAACTAAGCCGGAAATAGCGATCAGCTGTGCACAGATGTTTTGGTCCAATGTACCGTTGATTCAGGTAAAAATGATCCGATAATATTACATCAAAGAACATCTATTCCATTATCAGAATATTTCATATATTAAGCTGTTATTGTAACAGATTATTTTACATTGCTATCTGGCTAGTATATAATGTGAGTTTTCTGCAAACATATTTAACATAACAATGAACACAGGCCGTTACCTGTCTTGATACAATTTACGTAGGTGACAGTTTGACAAGTCACCGCTGACTTCCCACGAGACTTGCAACTTTCATTGTGAAAAAACTAAATTTTGCCCATTTAATTGTTGAAACTAACTTAAATGAGTCAATAACGCGGGTCTCGGAGTCCATGGATTACGAGACTGTAATCTGTTGGTGACTGCTAAGAATAATGTGAAATTGGTGCTATCGGGGTATGCGCGAAAAACGGACCCTCAAGAATGAAGTAAGCATATGGAATGAGGTAATGCTCTCATGGTGTTTCGGTTGTTTCTGTTACCCCTCCAGTCACTGCCGTCACCCTCACCACAAATGTATCTCACAGTACCCCTCCAGTCACTGGCATCACCCACATCACAAATGTATCTCACATTACCCCTCCAGTCACTGGTGTCACCCTATCACAAATGTATCTCACAGTACCCCTCCAGTCACTGCCGTCATCTACATCACAAATGTATCTCACAGTACCCCTCCAGTCACTGCCGTCACCCTCATCCCATATGTATCTCACAGTACCCCTCCAGTCACTGGTGTCACCCAAATCACAAATGTATCTCACATTACCCCTCCAGTCACTGGTGTCACCCACATCACAAATGTATCTCACATTACCCCTCCAGTCACTGGTGTCACCCTATCACAAATGTATCTCACAGTACCCCTCCAGTCACTGCCGTCATCCACATCACAAATGTATCTCACATTACCCCTCCAGTCACTGCCGTCATCCACATCACAAATGTATCTCACACTACCACTCCAGTCACTGCCGTCACCCACATCACAAAGGTATCTCACATTACCCCTCCAGTCACTGCCGTCATCCACATCACAAATGTATCTCACATTACCCCTCCAGTCACTGCCGTCATCCACATCACAAATGTATCTCACATTACCCCTCCAGTCGCTAGTGTCACCCTATCACAAATGCATCTCACATTACCCCTCCAGTCACTGCCGCCATCCACATCGCAAATGTATCTCATATTACCCCTCCAGTGACTGCCGTCATCCACATCACAAATGTATCTCACATTATCCTTCCAGTCACTGGTGACACCCACATCACAAATGTATCTCACATTACCCCTCCAGTCACTGGTGTCACCCACATCACAAAAGTATCTCTCAATACCCCTCCAGTCACTGCCGTCATCCACATCACAAAGGTATCTCACATTACCCCTCCAGTCACTGGTGTCACCCACATCACAAATGTATCTCACAGTACCCCTCCAGTCACTGCCGTCATCCACATCACAAATGTATCTCTCATTACCCCTCCAGTCACTGCCGTCATCCACATCACAAATGTATCCCACATTACCCCTCCAGTCACTGGTGTCACCCACATCACAAATGTATCTCACAGTACCCCTCCAGTCACTGCCGTCATCCACATCACAAATGTATCTCTCATTACCCCTCCAGTCACTGGCGTCACCCACATCACAAATGTATCTCACATTACCCCTCCAGTCACTGGTGTCACCCTATCACAAATGTATCTCACAGTACCCCTCCAGTCGCTGTCGTCATCCACATCACAAATGTATCTCACATTACCACTCCAGTCACTGCCGTCATCCACATCACAAATGTATCTCACACTACCCCTCCAGTCACTGGTGTCACCCACATCACAAATGTATCTCACATTACCCCTCCAGTCACTGCCGTCATCCACATCACAAATGTATCTCACATTACCCCTCCAGTCTCTCTCCTCACCCTCATCACATATGTATCTCACATTACCCTTCCAGTCACCGGTGTCACCCTATCACAAATGTATCTCACAGTTCCCCTCCAGTCACTGGCGTCACCCACATCACAAATGTATCTCACATTACCCCTCCAGTCACTGCCGTCATCCACATCACAAATGTATCTCACAGTACCCCTCCAGTCGCTGTCGTCATCCACATCACAAATGTATCTCACATTACCCCTCCAGTCACTGCCGTCATCCACATCACAAATGTATCTCACATTACCCCTCCAGTCACTGGTGTCACCCACATCACAAATGTATCTCACATTACCCCTCCAGTCACTGCCGTCATCCACATCACAAATGTATCTCACATTACCCCTCCAGTCACTCTCCTCACCCTCATCACATATGTATCTCACATTACCCTTCCAGTCACTGGTGTCACCCTATCACAAATGTATCTCACATTACCCCTCCAGTCACTGCCGTCATCCACATCACAAAGGTATCTCACATTACCCCTCCAGTCACTGCCGTCATCCACATCACAAAGGTATCTCACATTACCCCTCCAGTCACTGGTGTCACCCACATCACAAATGTATCTCACAGTACCCCTCCAGTCACTGCCGTCATCCACATCACAAAGGTATCTCACAGTACCCCTCCAGTCACTGCTGTCATCCACATCACAAATGTATCTCACATTACCCCTCCAGTCACTGGCGTCACCCACATCACAAATGTATCTCACAGTACCCCTCCAGTCACTGGTGTCACCCTATCACAAATGTATCTCACATTACCCCTCCAGTCACTGCCGTCATCCACATCACAAATGTATCTCACAGTACCCCTCCAGTCGCTGCCGTCATCCACATCACAAATGTATCTCACATTACCACTCCAGTCACTGCCGTCATCCACATCACAAATGTATCTCACATTACCCCTCCAGTCACTGCCGTCATCCACATCACAAATGTATCTCACAGTACCCCTCCAGTCGCTGCCGTCATCCACATCACAAATGTATCTCACACTACCACTCCAGTCACTGCCGTCATCCACATCACAAATGTATCTCACATTACCCCTCCAGTCACTGGTGTCACCCACATCACAAATGTATCTCACATTACCCCTCCAGTCACTGCCGTCATCCACATCACAAATGTATCTCACATTACCCCTCCAGTCACTCTCCTCACCCTCATCACATATGTATCTCACATTACCCCTCCAGTCACTGGTGTCACCCTATCACAAATGTATCTCACATTACCCCTCCAGTCACTGCCGCCATCCACATCACAAATGTATCTCACAGTACCCCTCCAGTCACTGCCGTCATCCACATCACAAATGTATCTCACATTACCCCTCCAGTCACTGGTGTCACTCACATCACAAATATATCTCACATGCACTCCCACACACTGTTATGTCAAGTAAATGGAAGTGTTTTCCTCAAAGAATTGCTTCCAGCTGGTCTACAGCAGGGTGACTTCTAACATTCACAAACAAACATGTTAAAAGAAAATTTTTTTGAGTTATGAGCTAGCAATGTGTGTCAAAAGCAATGACAATGAGACTTATATAATTATCTCGCTTAGTGGTGGCGATTATGACGTATGTTACAACATATGAATGGAGTTCTCTTTGGCCAGATTTCTCCTCATCTGACACATGTAGAGAAGATAAACTGATTAGCTGGCTGGCCTCTTCAGTGTCTCTACCTATCTTGGAATAGAATAATCAATAACTTCAACTCACTTCAAACAGAGCTAAGGGAAGCCAGCAAGTTCACATTGGGTGATGGAAACAGAATCGCTCCACGTAATTATTTTCAACCAGAGACTATATAACTTTAATACCACAGATGTGTGACAGTGGCCAGCCATACTGCCATGCAAGGTGAGGAGTGCTCCTTGTCAGGGTTACAGGTACAGGAGGCACAACAGTGAAAGTACAGGTGGGGTAGGGTGGGGACAAAGGTAGGGTGGAGATGTGGTACAGGTGTATACGATAAGGGTAAAGGTTGGGGTGGTGGTACAGGTACAAGTGTGTACAAGTACAAGAGCGGGTACATGTATAGGTGGGATGGAAATGTAGGTTGAGAGGACTGAGTGAGTGAGTTTAGTTTTACGCTGCACTCATCAATATTCTAGGTATATGGGTGGCGGCCATGTACACAATTAAGTGTGGACCAGACAATCCAGTGATCAACAACATGAGCATGCATCTGTGCAATTGGGAACTAATGACATGTCAACCATGTCAATGAGCCTGACCACCCGATCCCGTTGGTCGCCTCTTACGATAAGCATAGTCACCTTTTATGGCAAGCATGGGTTGCTGAATCCCTATTCTATCCCAGGACATTCACAGGTCAGGTTCAGAGGATGTAGGTACAGGTAGGATAGAATCATAATTAGGGGTACCGGTTCTGGGATGGAGACGTAGGTACAGGTGGAATCGCCATTATCACAAATTTATTTCACATTTCACCTCCGTTCAGTGGCGTTTCACATTATAAGTAGGGCTGGGGGTACAGGTACAGGTGGGATGGGTATGCAGTACTGGGGAATGGAGCTGCAGATTCAGGAAGAATGGGGTTGGGATGGAGATTGGGTATAGATGGAGATCCAGGTGAGACGGAGAGTGGGGCACAGATGAGACAAGTGCATAGGCAGAAGATGTTGATGAAGGTTACTGGTGAAAGATTGGTGTGGATAACCAATGTTAGTTGTTGACCTCCATTCAACAATATGCCTGATATGTAAGAGCGACTGATGAATATTGGGAGCAAAGATCTGGGTGTTTGGGGACACACATAAACAAGATCTCAAAGCCTTACCAGCTCATCCACCCACGTGCCTGTCACTGTTACACACATCAGCTCTTGCGGCAATCACAGTTGCTGCCATTTCAGGCTTAGTCAAATACGGAGAAGGTAACATTTGTGAATGATAGGCTGGCTCTGTCTTGATAAAGTGAGTAACTTTAGAAGTTTTATGCTACCTTTGGCAACATTCCAGTAATATTGGAGCAGGGGATACCAAAAACTTTCTTCACAAGGCTAACCCACCACCCCATCTTGCTGAAGGAACATCAGAAGACACTTAAGAGAATCAGCTTCTGACAACTTCCAAACAACATCCAAGTGCGGGTCCTTCTGAATCGGGTCAAACAAAACATTTTTGCAAGACCCGGATACACAGCGCTTCTTGTGTACCGGGCATGTTGTTCTCAGCATGATGCAATACCAGAATTGTCCAGACACAATCATGTTCCTGGTTGGTTGTGTACACTGAAGTCATCTAGTGCACATTAACAGTAAAACCACACTCCCTCCCATCATAGCACTCCTCGCTGTCAGTAATGTCTTGACCTATGGCTCTATATGCCCCCATCTTTATACTTGAACTTTGCAAGGTCTCACTCTTCACTGTTGTTCTCACAGTTGCACTCTACACAACATGCTTCTAAAAGTATTTACATGATCTTAGACTTTGCAATGAAACATTGATTGGATGAAAAACATGAGCAAAAAACAACACTTCTAAAACCGTCATAACTTCCACACCAAGCCAGGTTTATTTCTTCTTGAAATTTCTCAATTTATAATTCTCAGAAATATTGGAAGGCCAAATTGTACAATGATTCATAAATATTTACAGCCAGATATAACACTTGTCTAATATTACATACATTGTTGTAAATCCACTGCCTATGTCATAAAGCCCTCAAAATAAACCACACTTCCACCACGAGGCTAACGCCAGATAATAAAACTGCTGAAGCATGAATGTAATGGTCCAACACCATCCCTAAATGAGGGCTAATTTTACAACGCACCATTTAACCACCTGAAGGCAGAGCTATTCCAACCACACTGTAGACTAAATACCCTTCCTAACCAGAAACTGAACTCCTCACTCCACCATGTAGCTGAACAGCATGTAGGCAAACTCCTCACACTACCATGTATACTAACTCCTCATATAACCATGTAGCCAAACTCCTCACACAAACATGGAATTTAACTCCACACACCATCCTTCAGCATAACTTTTCCCATCAACCCTGGAACCTCACTCTCTCCCTCACCACTGTTCCCGAGCTGACTATCACAATGGCTGTGGTGAAATGCAGACATGATCACAAACTCCCGTAAAAATCAATACCACCAACACCCTATACAAATAGTGTCAATGTACATTCTGACAGCCAAATAATTCATGATGTTAATTGTTCCAGAACAGTCAAATGAAGTTATAGAAGAATAACAGTCACAAGCCTAGTGGTTAACACATCCACCTGATGTGTGCCCAGTCAGCTGATCAATATCACATTCTTAGTCAGGCCATAAAGTGTTCCGGTCACCTCGTTGGATTAATCCCTGAGGAATAACATGGTTAAGGCAACCAAAGCTCTTTACTATTCAACTGTCTTACAATGCATATGAATGTACTTGATCAATTGAATACAGGGCATTTAAAGGTGCAATAAAGGCGTATCTCCTTAAGGGTATGGGGTCAAATCAGTGCATCGACAGACTTTTCACAGATTAATTCAATCTAAAATACATAAAACATTTACTCGAACCTGTCCACATATGACATACATCTATTCAAGTTCACACTTATCAAAAGAGTGAAAAGTGTTTTACATTGCTTTAGCAATATTCCAGTATAACCACAGAGGGAACACCAGAAACAGCTTGACATGTACATGAGCCTTCAGCGAGACAAACAGACACCATGAGGCTACTGCCCACCCAACACACCCACACCTTATTAAAAGAACAAGTGTTTGTACTACTGAACTAAATTCGTGTTTTCAGATATGTTTGATGAATTGAAAGTGAAGAAAACGAATGAAACATTCAATAGAATAAAATGAAATGACCAATGAACGTCATATGACTAAACATGCATGAAGACAGCCATGTACAGCCATATCCTCCAGTTTTGGGGTCAGGCTATCCACCTGGTAGTAATACAGTAAATAAAGACTCAAGACAAAAATCATCAAAGAAAATGCCACCAAGCAAAGACAGATTGTTTATTTACTCTGCCTCAAGAGGGGAACATTCCATATGTTGTAATTTAATTGGCTACACAGGGATTGCATTTTGTAATAACATATTCGTTCTATTCATCAATATGGACTTGATACAAATACAAAATTGCCATGGAACTCTATCTAGGTCCATAATGAAGGTTCCCTATCAGAGGACAGATACTCAGGACATCAAATTACCCACAGAAAATCAATGTGCCCCCTACGGATATGGCACACAAATATCTCCCATTCCCGACCAGTGCTGCAAACTTGCCTACACAATGACCACGTACAACTACTTTCTATGGCTGACTGTATACCTCGTTTTCAACAGGCAAACAAAATCAGTGGCATGTCTTTTAACGTTGAGATGAGACATAAGTGCCTTTTCAGTAATTCAGCCTCTTCATATTCGTTGATGTCAGCCATCAAAATAAGCCAGGTCATGGTCACCTGGCATGAAACGTGAGCGAGTGAGTTCAGTTTTACACCACACTTAGCAATATTCCAGCTATATGGCGGCGGTCTGTAAATAATCAAGTCTGGGCCAGTGATGAACAACATGAGCAACGATCTGCACAGTTGGGAACCGATGACATGTGTCAACCAAGTCAGCAAGCCTGACCACCCGATCCCATTAGTCGCCTCTTACGACAAGCATAATCGCTTCCTGCAACAAGTATAGTCGCCTTTTATGGGAAGCATGGGTTGCTGAAGGCCTATTCTAACCCCGGACCTTCATGGGTCGGTATAGTGAGTGAGTGCCTATGAACAACATGTAGACAGCAATGGAAGGGAACCTAAAGATGTGTACGTTAACAATATTTATCATCCCATCTTCTATAAGTATGGGATTTAACAGTAAGTCTCATTGCAAAGCATGTCAAACAAAACTAGTTGAAGAATTACATTTTAGTTAACAATTAAATGCACAGTCCCATCAAAACCACTTTCTCGTTCATAAACATCACGACTTTGGTCAATTGCTGGATTTGCAAAGAGAGTGAGTTAAGTTATATGCCACACTCAACATTATTCGAGCTATATGGTGGTGGTATGTAAATAACTGAGTCTGAAACAGACAATCCAGTGATCAACAACAAGAGCACAAATCAGTACAACTGGGAACTAATGACATAAGCCAACCAAGTCAGCAAGTGTGACCACCCAATTCTGATAGGCACCTCTTACAACAAACATAGTCACCTGTTGTGGTAAGCATCGGTTGCTGAAGGGCTATTGGACCCCGGATCTTCATGGGTCTGATTTGCAAAGAATATATACCCTGAACTTGGAGGTGACAGACATTTTCCAGATGCATTTTTATCAAGGTGTCCTAAGACACACTGGAAATACAGGAAAAAACAGGTCAATTAGCTGCTTACATATCCATCATGATGCATGAAGCTAGTCAATGCCTCAGGTCCATGGATAACAGAAACCTTTCAGCTTTCAGCCAATCAGGTTCATGCTGGCATAATGGCTAACCTATCACAATAGCAAAGCAAACACATTGGATATTTTATATCCAGCACACTGCTAATGTCACCTTAAAAAGACCAACTGTCTGACCTACTTATGGATTATATCATTAACCCACTTACACACCTTGGCCAGAGCTGGGCATGCTCAAAATAGAGTAAAGCAGCATATATATTTCTACTTGTATAGATGACCTAACACCTACAGTTAAAATAAAACCTAACAAATTACGAGCTGTAATGATCAAAATTACATTTAGTTCAACCATCTTTATTCAGAAATTTGACTCCATCAATGATATTTTCATAATTTATCCTGTGGCTCTCTGGCTAAAAAATGACTATCTAATTTGATCATATGAGTGAGTGAATTTAGTTTCACACCCCTTTAGCAATATTCCAACCATATCATGGCATGGCAATACCACAGCAACATCACTAGAAATGGGTTTCACACATTGTAGACATGTCAGAATTGAACCTGGGTCCTCGGTGTGACAAGTAAACATCTGACCATATGGAAGACGATATGGAAGAAGGTTCTAATGAAAACCTCACAGTACTCAACATAATCTATCACACATTTATATTCAAAGTGAATTGAATAGGTCAAAAGTCTTTGGGCTACCATGGTTGCACAAGGAGACACAGGCATATGAATATATATTTAAGCGCTCTGAGTAGTCTGAGGGAGAACGTGATTCTGTATTGTGTTTAAAACTGACCTTTGCGCATGATGTATAATCATTTATAACTCTCATAACATCAAAAAGCATGATAAAACTGCAGGATGAAAATTATACATTAACATATTTAATCCAATACTTTGAAAGCTAAAACTCAATAAGAGCTTTGAATGTATCAATAATTGTATCATCTTAGAAAAAGTATCAATGCATCGATGTGTTGATGTATCCCTCGTGACTAACTAATGTAATGTAATAACATGCCAAGGATAGTGGGATGTAATAACATACTAAGAATAGTGGGATGCATTAAAACACCAAGGATAGTGGATGTTATACGATACAGGGGATAGTGGGATGTAATAACATGCCAGGGATAGTGGGATGTAATAACATACCAGGAAAAGTGGTAGGTAATAAGATATCAGGGATAGTGGGATGTAATGACATACCAGGGATGTAAAAACATATAGGGGATGGTGGGATGTAATAACATACTAGAAATGGTGAGACGTAATAAAATATCACGGATAGTGGAATGTAATAACATAATATGGACAGTGGTATGCATTAACACATCAGGGATGTAACATACCTGGGATATAACAACATACCAGGGGTAGTGGGAGGTAATAACATGCCAGGGGATAGTGGGATCTAACACCATAACAGGAATAGTGGGATGTAATAACATAACAGGAATAATGGGATGTAATAACATACCAGGGATAGTGTGATTCAATAACATCTGAAATAGTTACTCAACAACAGGACACCATAATATATACTCTGCTGGCGCACACAGATGGTTTACTGTTACCTAGACAGCAACACTATGTGGGATTAAGGGGAGACTTGGCTCAGTTCCAGCAAATGTTCAAACAATTCAAAAATAACATGGTTGGCTGGTAATGCTCAAGTCATGTGACACCAATTACAGTGTCAAACATGGAACATCATCTGTTTTTAAGGATGTTGGTTTGCCAGCTCTATAAGTGTACTCCGGCTGATCAGGGACCAGTTACGCGACAACAGCATCAAACTATTTTTTCCACATGAATGAAGGGTGTACCTGTAAAAAGATGGCAGAAATGTTATGGCTACTTAGAGGTGCGCAGAATGCAAGAGGGACCATTCTTAGCCATGACAACTGTCGGTGGGAGTGTCATTGTGTGAACACAATCACACATGACAAGCAAACTCATTTGGATATTGTGAATGAACACTGACTGGTCAATGCTGAAGAAATGTTACATACTGGTTTTCATTCAATAGATTTTGTGGAAGGAATCTGGATTTGCAAGATCACAGCCAGTCTGCACGATAGCCATCTTGCTACTGATTACCTGAGAGATATCAGACTGGAGTGCCTCTTCAGCAAGAACAGTGAGCAATATCAAGGGCTATCATATCAACACACTAGATGCTGACACACATGAAATGGATTTTACAGAAATTTAACAATGAACATTCACCACTGTATCATCACCTGCTTTTTTTTCAGTTGTTAGAATATAGCATAAATAACATCTATCCTTACCATTCAGTAAGGATGGCCACATGCTTCTGTGGCAGATATCCCTACAGTAATGGTGTCACCTGTGTACCATTGACAATGTAGCGTATATCCATGTCAGCACAACACCTGCCTAGGAAGTACAGACACCACAAAGCTGACCTACATTCAGACCAGATACTTTCTGTTATTCTGTGAATTCAGGTCAATAACATCAAGCAAACAGCAGCTATTTTCACATTGGTTAATTCGCGAAACCAGTTTGATTAAGTTCAATGCATATAATCACAAGTTGACTGATAAATGTTCATTCAATAACATATCAGCTTACTATATAGAACTTCTGATTAACTCAGGATCAGCCATATTATGCTTTATCATTTCAGATCTTACAATTAAGCGAATTAATCGAATTCAGCGAATTCCCCCTTACACATGACCAGTTCTATGGTTCTTTGAAGTTTTATCTATATTCCAGGCAAAGTTACAGGAAGCAAAAAACAGGTGAAGTCTGACTCCAGAAACATGGTTTCAACAATACTGAACAATACATGTCCAGTAGTTGTGGGGGACAACTATAACAAAGCTTCCTGTTCTGACTACCTGTGAATATGTACCAGCCTGGGGTACGACTTACATATGTAGTATTTCTGTTGAGATAGTCATGAACCTTTGATCATTAGAAATATGTATAGAAGACGTACAATGAGTGAATGAGTGAGTGAGATTAGTTTTATGCAGCTGTCAGGAATATTCCAGCTATATGGCAAAATTAAGTACTTGAGTCTAGATCAAGCCAGTGATGAACAGCATGAACATCAATCTACGCAGTTGGGATATGGTGACATGTCAACCAAGTCAGCAAGCCTGACCGCCGAATTCCGTTAAGACAAGCATGGGTTACTGAAGATTGATTCTACCCCTGAACATTGCATGTTTGTGTATTTTGATGTGAAAAGGTAGAGCAGTTAAGTATTATCACATACAACATTAATGTTCTGTATTATCACACACAGCTAATATTGACATTTCACATTTTCAGTTCTAATAATATACACATAGCTATTGTCCAATATCTTCATATTGTCTTATCACAGTGCTACTACTATTTTCGGCTGAGTATGTTGTGGCAGTGACCTTGTTAACATTTTCATTGTAACCTAGTTCATGTACCTGCATACCAATTGCTTGAATACTGCTAAAATTATTGAGGTTTCATTTTCAGAAGCCAAAAACTGACTTTAAATTTGTGTCACATAGCCCAAGGGAGGGTTTACTTAAAACTCAGACTGGAGAAAGGGTGTCAAAACTGAAGTACCCATGTTGCCATTATATTACGTTGTTGAACAAAAGAATATTTCTCATTAGTAGTATGTAGCACATGTGACGAGACCCAGGTGAAATGTACTGTAACATACTAGACATCCCTAGACCCTCACACAAGTCACAGCATGTAGCACATGTGATGAGGACAGGTGAAATGTACAGTAACATACTAGACTTCCAAACACCCTAACAGTGTGTAGCACATGTGACGAGGACAGGTGAAATGTACAGTAATGGACTAGAGTTCCCTAGACCCTCACAGAATGTAGCACATGTGACGAGGACAGGTGAAATGTACAGTAACGTACTTGACTTCCAAACACCCTCACAGAATGTAGCACATGTGACGAGGACAGGTGAAATGTACAGTAACGTACTTGACTTCCAAACACCCTAACAGTGTGTAGCACATGTGACGAGGCCAGGTGAAATGTACAGTAATGGACTAGAGTTCCCTAGACCCTCACAGAATGTAGCACATGTGACGAGGACAGGTGAAATGTACAGTAATGGACTAGAGTTCCCTAGACCCTCACAGAATGTAGCACATGTGACGAGGACAGGTGAAATGTACAGTAATGGACTAGAGTTCCCTAGACCCTCACAGAATGTAGCACATGTGACGAGGACAGGTGAAATGTACAGTAACGTACTTGACTTCCAAACACCCTCACAGAATGCAGCACATGTGACGAGGACAGGTGAAATGTACAGTAATGGACTAGAGTTCCCTAGACCCTCACAGAATGTAGCACATGTGACGAGGACAGGTGAAATGTACAGTAATGGACTAGAGTTCCCTAGACCCTCACAGAATGTAGCACATGTGACGAGGACAGGTGAAATGTACAGTAACGTACTTGACTTCCAAACACCCTCACAGAATGTAGCACATGTGACGAGGACAGGTGAAATGTACAGTAACGTACTTGACTTCCAAACACCCTCACAGAATGTAGCACATGTGACGAGGACAGGTGAAATGTACAGTAACGTACTTGACTTCCAAACACCCTCACAGAATGTAGCACATGTGACGAGGACAGGTGAAATGTACAGTAACGTACTTGACTTCCAAACACCCTCACAGAATGTAGCACATGTGACGAGGACAGGTGAAATGTACAGTAACGTACTTGACTTCCAAACACCCTCACAGAATGTAGCACATGTGACGAGGACAGGTGAAATGTACAGTAATGGACTAGAGTTCCCTAGACCCTCACAGAATGTAGCACATGTGACGAGGACAGGTGAAATGTACAGTAATGGACTAGAGTTCCCTAGACCCTCACAGAATGTAGCACATGTGACGAGGACAGGTGAAATGTACAGTAATGGACTAGAGTTCCCTAGACCCTCACAGAATGTAGCACATGTGACGAGGACAGGTGAAATGTACAGTAACGTACTTGACTTCCAAACACCCTCACAGAATGTAGCACATGTGATGAGGACAGGTGAAATGTACAGTAATGGACTAGAGTTCCCTAGACCCTCACAGAATGTAGCACATGTGACGAGGACAGGTGAAATGTACAGTAACGTACTTGACTTCCAAACACCCTCACAGAATGTAGCACGTGATGAGGACAGGTGAAATGTACAGTAACGTACTTGACTTCCAAACACCCTCACAGAATGTAGCACATGTGACGAGGACAGGTGAAATGTACAGTAACGTACTTGACTTCCAAACACCCTCACAGAATGTAGCACATGTGACGAGGACAGGTGAAATGTACAGTAACGTACTTGACTTCCAAACACCCTCACAGAATGTAGCACATGTGACGAGGACAGGTGAAATGTACAGTAATGGACTAGAGTTCCCTAGACCCTCACAGAATGTAGCACATGTGACGAGGACAGGTGAAATGTACAGTAATGGACTAGAGTTCCCTAGACCCTCACAGAATGTAGCACATGTGACGAGGACAGGTGAAATGTACAGTAACGTACTTGACTTCCAAACACCCTCACAGAATGTAGCACGTGATGAGGACAGGTGAAATGTACAGTAACGTACTTGACTTCCAAACACCCTCACAGAATGTAGCACATGTGACGAGGACAGGTGAAATGTACAGTAACGTACTTGACTTCCAAACACCCTCACAGAATGTAGCACATGTGACGAGGACAGGTGAAATGTACAGTAACGTACTTGACTTCCAAACACCCTAACAGTGTGTGGCACATGTGACGAGGACAGGTGAAATGTACAGTAATGGACTAGAGTTCCCTAGACCCTCACAGAATGTAGCACATGTGACAAGGCCAGATGAAATGTACAGTAACGTACTTGACTTCCAAACACCCTAACAGTGTGTAGCAGATGTGACGAGTCCAGGTGAAACGTACAGTAATATATTAGTTTCCAACAGCCTCACAGTATGTTTCTCACTGAATAGGTCGAATTACAGTCTCATTTATCCAACAGCATCCATTGCATAGCAAATTGTTGGATTAATGATGAGACTAAATAAATGAGACTAAATTCCATTTATTCAATTTGTTACCCACAAAAAGCATCGAATAAAGCCGATCGTCAGATAAACAGAGGTCGGATTAACGAGACTTGACTGTATGTACACAAGATACTGTTCAAAATACCAATGCGTGCTTAGGACACTGTATGATATAACATCTATAATGAGTAGATGCTAAAACACAGTTTCTGTATGTTGCCTACATTTATCACAGACTTGAGGGTTCAAAGATATAAGGACATAACAGCTCAGCCTGGACAATGTGAAACCCTCAATGGGTAGCACAGCTATGTCTTTGAGAAGTTCAACAACAGTGAGTGAGCACTGCAGTTTCCTTGACCCTGCAGTTTCCTTCCTCCTGGCTGCCTATTACTGGCAGGTCTCTGTGACACCGGCCGCCATATGGAATACATACACACGTACACTCATCACCAACCATTATAATATGATGGGAGAGAATTGGGAGGCATGGTGTTACAAGGACTGGCATTTACTAACAAAGTACCAGGATGATGCAACATGGCTTAATGAGCTCAACAGCTGGTCAATGCACCCTGCTTCTTCACACAAATAGCTGAAGAGAATAACAACATGAGGCATTGAGGTATAACATCAGGAATCATCCTGTCTATCTGTAGCTGACAGACCTCCAATGAGGCCCCATGTTGTAATATTTCTGACTGCCAGGCAAGGTAAGCATTCATGTCAATAAAATGTCACAATACCAAAGATGAAAACTCCATACAAAGTTACCCTGACAGTTTAGTCATGACGCCATTTTGATTGAATAAATAAATATTGACAACTAAATCATAGCAGATTTCACAGTATAAAACAGTGACCTGAAACATTTTGTCCATGCAGGCAGGAAACAGTCTTACAAATGATGGTTATACAGTTTTACACAACAATCATATAAGCAGTGTTTCGTTTCAATACAAGGCCTTTCTATGTTGGTTTTGTTCAATAAATGACATTTTTATCTTGCTGGTACTGAGCATCATGATCAAAGAATATGGACACCCTGGACTGGCAAACACAAGCTTAATTCCTTTTTCTTGAGCCTTGCTAACTGAGCAATGTATCCCATCCTTTTTTCTATGAAAAGTTTTAAAACATATCCATGACCTGAAATGTCATTAAATTTAGGAATGTCTCATAAAACAGGCCAAACAGTGGGTCAATCACTTCATCAGATGAACTTGCTCTATGTAATTATCAGTCTCCCTGTTACATTGTTCATGACAGTATTCATTGTGAACACAGTTTTTCAAAGGACAAGAGGCCAGTCACAGTGTACTGACAATACATTTTGACCTTCACACGTTTTTCATGAGACTGCATTAATTGAATGATGTTGACATTCTTAACTGATTTGGGATCCAGCACATCACCTAACAATTGCATCTGTTATACAATGTAATACATTATGTGGGGGGACTTACAGTGCCCATGTTATACCATGTCATGTGTGATGAGGTAAGATCAAACATTACCTCTGGTATGCCATGTCTTTTGGGATGCGGGGTAGTACTGATCTTCAGTAACCATTCTTTATTGTAATAGTCAGATTCGCTCACTTAGTTGACACATGCCATTCTATACCAGTTGTGTAGATCGATGCTCATGCTGCTGATCACTTGATTGTCTGGTCCAGCCTTAAATATTTACATGTCTTGGGACTTACGGATGCATCTTACACCAGCTCTGGTACACCATGTCTGGCGGAAGGACCTTACACTAGCTCTGGCACACCACGTCTGATCTAAGGATCTTACATTAGCTCTGGTACACCACGTCTGGTGGAAGGATCTTACACTAGCTCTGGTACACTATGTCTAAGCTAAGGATCTTGCAGTAGCTCTGGTACACCATCTCGGAGCTAAGGATCTTACAGTAGCTGTGCATCATCGTGTCTGGTGGAAGGACCTTACACTAGCTCCGACATAATATGCCCACACAGCAAGCACTGGTTCCATAGAACTAATGGACATTTGCCCACTCACAGTGAGTTTCTACTAATTGGTTGTATTCCTCACTTCATTACAATGTTTCTAGACCACTGTCATGGCTAGGATATTTCACACACCAGTGTAGAACTATACAAAAGGTAAAACAATTTTTCTAAAATTGAGAGATGCTTGTATATTGCCCACATTACCAGGTCCAGCTCATGCTACTGCTGCAAGAAAACGTTTCTGTTCCTGCAAGCGTTGCAATTAAATATGTAGCTCATACCAATAAAAATCTAACAAGTATAATAATTCTGTATGAAGTTCAAAGTGAAATACATTCATTTACAGTCGAACCGCGTTTACTTGGACCCCACATATCCGGAAACTCCGCCTTCCGGACGATTTTTATGTGAAACGAAACTTATGCTCATTAATTGTACTCGCTAACCAGACCCCACCCTTCCGGACCTGGACGGCGAATTCTCAAACCATTGCTATAGATTTACATTGACAAATGGTCCAGTTATCCAGACTGAGAGGTCTGTGCAACGTGCATGTGTATGTGTCACGTCACTACTGTTTACTGCACAACTAGGTGATTTCACTCTTAATCTATTGGAAGGCATTTGATGTGAATTGATTAATTATCCATCTAAACACTAGAAATGCATGACACTCAGGTTGTTCATTAGGATTTGGCGGGTGTGGGAAAATCTCATTAGTAACAAAAACACATGTTAAGTAGGATTAAGGTAAACTACACTGTAAATGTATTGTATACAGCACTTATAAAATCGACCCCTACTATCTGTGGTGATGCAAGTTAAAAATAGCCTGCCACATGATCTAAGGCCACATGATCTAAGTCATGAGATCCCGTCCGGAAGTTTACTTTCTGCAGACAGCATGAGTTCTATGAAATGTCATATGTTTTTAAGGCGTTTAAAATTTAAAAAAAAGAATATGCAATTGGCAAAGTAGAGACTTCTTGTCATCGATTTAAGTTTTTCACCTAACTTACCACCTGAAGCTCCACATGCTACATGATTAAGTCCGAGACGACCTGACAAATGGTAACCTGCGTTCTGCCTTCCATGTATTATCGGTACACTTGTATGTTATGATGATTCGCTGTTATTACTATTGACTGTTGATTTATTGATATACGTACATGATAATTTTTTACTTTCATTTCATATTCACGTTTGCTTGTTTGAGCCAGTTAAACGGACCTCTCGCTATCCAGATGATTTTCGAGTGAAACCAAAACGTCCGGATAAACGGGGTTCGACTGTGTATATATATAAAATAACATAATCAAGCAATTCAGCTATGATCCATAAGCCAGTAGATTTCAAATGAGCAGAGCACATTATGTCTTGAAACAACAGTCACTGAATATACAGTAAGTTATTAGATACAACATTTGTATATTCATAATAACAAAGCTGGCCATCTCACAGCATTTGATGCAGTGTAGTGGCCAGGAGGATGCAGGCAGGATAATGAAAAGGCATGCTGGGAGGGGAACTATTTGTCACAAAGGGAGATAACTACATCTTGTAATGTCTTATTATCATCAATTCATCACCTAGATATAGAATAAAGTCTTGTTCAAAGTTCAAAATATGCAAACACATCAAAGACTGTTTCTGAGTAGTAGATATGTTACAAACTATGTTTCATGCAATATGGCCTCCTGAAATAAAATATTAACTAAGATGACAAGAATAAATCTCTTAGAAATGATTTATTGATAATTTGCCATGGCTGCACTTTTAAGCGTGACATATCTACCATCTGCTAATTCATTGCTAATAATAAAAAATCAGCAATATCTGAATGTGCATCATTCATGCTTGTAAACTACGTCCAACGGTCAACCATATTCAAAAGCAAAAGAATTGAAATGAATGAAAATATTTTCATGTTCCTTTGAAATTATTGCATCCACAGATTTACATCTGGCTGCCCCTAGCCACAAATCTGGTACTCTGGGCATTACAGCAATATTTCATTTTCAGAAAGTCATCAGCCTTTCCATTTCCATAAAAATATGTCCTGATAATAATATTAGTTACAACATAGATAAGAAGATATATGACAAAATAGATTGACACAAAGGGCTTAACCTCCTAAACACTTTATACCATTTTGTTGACTGATAAGCCAAATGTGGTATGGTATAAAAAGTATACACATCCCATATCAAATATTACACAAATCGACCTATGGCAACACTGCCCCAACACTGTGCCACCAAACCTATCAGTAGTTAAACAACTACAGTAGAATACTTTTATAACGAACAAAGATATAATGAACTGAAGGCTATAGTGAACTGTTTTAGAAGTCCCGAATTAACCTCTGCATATTATCATATTAAAAAGTCATGAATAACAAATTCTCTATAACGTACTAATGGCTATAGCGAACTGATTTGCAATCCCCGCGAGTCCCAGGTAACACTAATTAACGGTGTGAATAGTGAACTGAGCGAACTCAGTCAGTGTCACGACATCATAAAGACAGTTTCTGATCAGCGCGACGGAATATCCCGAGTTGATTTGGAATGCGATGATGACGACATGAACTTTGATGAAACAGACCAGGTAACACCTTCATTCGCAGAAGCCAATGTGGCGTTACAAACTTTGAAGAACTTTCTTGTGTCGCAGAAAACTGACATGTCTTCTTTCGATTCGCTTGCCGACTTGAATCAGCTGTGGGACGTATGCAGTTGGCAAAGCATGCACAGAGTAAGATCACTGACTTTGTAGTGAAACGAACGTAATATGAATGAATGAATGAATGAATGAATGAATAAACTGAGTAGGAATGTGTTGTACTGTATACATGTGTTTTATTGTTCTTTCAATGGGATTTTCGTGAATAGCGAACTATGGATATAATGAACTAATTTCAGTGGTCCCTTGTAGTTCGTTATAAAAGTATTTTACTGTAATTAAAATATCAGAATAGTTGTGAAGGATCCAAAAGGACATATTCTCTTGTAAAATATTTCTGCTAGTTCATCTGAAAATGTATTCACCACTACATATTAGTGACATGGTTCTTTGGCACTCCAGGTTTCATAACAATGGATAGGATTCTTGACTTCACATGAGTTTAAATTAGAGTTTACGTCCAATGATTGAGCTGATGATCATTATTGGTACATGCCATAATGTTTCAGATAGCTTTTTGAAGAAGTTGTTTCTTTGAAGGAGTACTTCATCATTTTCTTCAACTAGTAAATTAATTTTCTTAAAGTTAAAAAAATTGATTTCACTCACTCTATGGCATAAACAACTAAAAGCAATATTACTGGCCAAGCATCTTCATCAAGATTCATAGTTCTGGATCTTACGGATTCTGTACAGGAGTCTTCAATAATGAGAAAAAATGTCCCAAGAATCAAACTGCAAAGCTACAAAATAGTCTCCATTTCCAAAGAATTGTGTTCTTTCATAGGACAAACTGACCAGATTTTCAAAATAGGATTTTTTTTTTTCATATCCAAAACTGTAAGTCAGATGTTACTGCAATGAAAAAGATTATGATTGTTCTAAAGTTTCAGGCTCGACCTGTTCAACCGATTATACAAGAATATAGCAATGAACAGCAGAGGGGCCCTCATCCGAAGAGTTTGTTCTAACATCCATCACAGAGAACAAAAGAACCCCGTTTAGTTAATGACTTCCAAATTCCCAATTCCATCCTTTAATAATGTTGCCATCACAAAGTCTGCAACAAGACTTACCTTCGCCAGCTGGTGTCTGGAGGAGGAGACAGGTATGTTGATCCATATGGAGAGCAGTCAGCCTGAAAACTTGTTAAGGAAGTGTGACAATAGCGAAATTACATCAGAGTTAAAACATACACTTCTTTCATAAAATACACACCTCAGTGTAGCTCTGTATTTCCTGTATAACAAGCTTGTATATGTGTGTTTGGGGGTTGTGCTCACCTGGACTAATGGCAGTTTTATAGGACAAGCCAACAGATACTGTACTCCAGTTTACCATGGCTAACTAATAGTCTGGTTTACAGTCCCTGAACCACATTATTTTTCCTTCTGCCAAGCCCTTTCTGAAATGCTAAAGCCCTAAATGAAGCCAGTCTGGATTTCCTCAGCTTCAAGTCTCCTTGAGGCTCCTTTACAATTTCTATAGACTTGTTTGTTACTATCTAAATTATATATTCAGAGACTAAGTGTTAGTCTAGGATAATCCACTCACACCATTATAGTAACTAAAGCCAACAAGCTAATGTTCTTTCCCCTTTATGACAGATTCCCTCCAGTTCGGACAGATTCGACAGGAGACAGTAGCCACCTGGTAGCCTAGTTTAACCTGGCTATGAATCAAATACCTGCCATTGTCAACACAGACATCCCATCCACTCGACCACAGGGGCTAACATGCCACCTTAACATAGCAGCATATTGAAAAATGTCACGGGAAGTCAAGTGTGTGATAAAAGGGAAGTGATATTAAGTGTAACCTTCAAATGTTTTGGTCAACAACTGTCGAGTAAACCACCTACATCAGCTGGTGACTGAGTTTAGTTTTATGCCACTTTTAGCAACAGTCGAGCAATATTATGGCGTCGGACACCAGAAATAGACATCACACATTGTATCCATGTAGGGAATCAAACCCGGGTCTTCAGTGTGACTGGTCAGCTTGTGGGGTTAGATTCTCAAATGGCCGTTTTCATTTGTCACTATTTAACATATCTTTTATTATTGACTTACATGTGAAATACTCAAGATTTTTGGTTTAAGACTTGGTTCATGACTCAATATAGTTTTCTGTCCACAATCTCGTCACAGATCACACAAAATGGCAACATGAATAACTGCATTTGGTCTGAAGGAATAAGCATTAGATAAGCTTCCAGTGACGAAAATATGCACCGACCAGCAGACAGACAAGCTAATCAGTTCACTGAGTGAGTGAGTGAGTGAGTGAGTGAGTGAGTGAGTGAGTGAGTTTAGTTTTACGCTGCATTCAGCAATATTCCAGCTATATGGTGGCGGTCTGTAAATAATCGAGTCTGGACAAGACAATCCAGGGATCAACAACATGATCATCGATCTGGACAATTGGGAACCGATGACATGTGACAACCAAGTCAGAGAGGCTGACCACCTGATCCCGTTAGACGCCTCTCACAACAAGCATAGACACCTTTTATGGCAAGCATGGGTTGCTGAAGGCCTATTCTACTCCGAGACATTCACTGGTCCAGTCCACTGAGTGAGACTGAGTGACTGTCCTTTGGTGTGTCATGCATACATCGCTTCAGAACACAAGTTGCACAAAGAACAGGAGTTACAACTAGGCAAAACTTTAAACCTGACATTACATGTACAGATGACTTTATTTCCATTGAGTGGCATTGGCCATTACCTGCATCTATGTTCACTGACATTGTAAATAGTTTGTTGTTTTCTAAGACTCTTTCTCTCGGAACACCATGTTTGTTTGTGGTTCCAGCACCCTGCATGAAGTTTACAGGAGGACCTAAGAGATTTCTTGATGGATGCTAGAGTCTCATCCAGACTCAGTTATCGAAAGGTCACCATCATAAGACTGGAACATTGCTGCATGCTGCATTAAGCAACAACCAATTGTCACATCAATAAATGATAAATGACATTACTACAAAATCAAGCAATAAAGTATATCACAATCTGAAATGGGTTAATGTACGTATTCAACAGGATAAATGTGCATTAATGATTCTCACTCTTGAGATGAATAATATTCACTAGAATACATACTGTTTCATCAATTTCTGCAGTAGTATTACATTTAGATTATTGATTAAAACTTCACATACATAGTCATATATATACATACTTAACAATTGTAACTAAGACCTCAGAAAAGGGCATTATTTCAAAGATCATCTGACCAGGTATTAACTGCAAATCTACGATAATTATTTAAACCAAAACTGTGAAAGAATATGCCACTATCCTTTCACAGTTCTTCCTAGCAGTCATGGTTACCACTAATTACCATGGTTACCATTAGTATATATGATTAGCATTGCATCTTCATCCATGAAAGCTGTGCAGTGTAGCTCCTACTGCAATAAAAGACAATAGAAGTGTTTGCCAGAATATCCTGATACTAAAGCAGTCCCTCCTTCACCATTTGAAGAAAGTCACAAAACTCATAACATACCTATTAAACACCAACAAGCATTTCTTTCAATTCTATCAAGAATGGTTAAATACCAAATGGTTAATGCCACCTCCTTAGCTACCATGATGATTTAACTGTCTTCCATGTCTCACTGCATAACTGTGGTCACAAACACTAACTAGACAAAACATGAAGATTGTGTTTGTCTTGTTACTTAAATATGACATAAGTTCTGTTTCTGAAAACACATACCCAATGTTGTACAGCTTGCAACCGGGAAGTTCTAAGTTTCTCATTACCTTAATTAAAAATAGCCCGAAACATTTCTGTTTGTTTTTTAATGCTGCACTCACAACAATATTCTAGCAATATTATGAAGATCATTTCTAACCCGAATCATAAGGGGCGATGCAGTTTTAAATCATATGTATCATATACTGTCAAGTTTTCAGCAATCTATGTCTGTCATACTGGCGACAAATGGTATTGGTGGTCAGGCTTGCTCACTTGGTTGACACATATCATCATTTCTTCTAATTGTGTAGATAAATGCTTATACTGTTGATCATGGGAATTCTAGTCTTGTCTCTTCCATCAAATAGCTGAAATATTGCTGAGACAGTGAGTGTGGTGTTAAATAAAAAAACCCAACAATTTCAATATTGTTTGGTTCACACGCTCTATTCAGAGACCACAATACATAAAATATTCCTCAGTAACACTGAAGCTGGAGAGCCCTAGCCTCTAGATACTATTCTGTTGAAAGTAACATTCCCGAGTAATCATTAACTACATCACTAAATACAGATCCAATACACAACAAACTTCAAAAACAAAAGGTGCCAAGAATCCATCTAACATCATTTGAAAGTAATGTGCAGTTTTGGTTAAGCAGAATCCTCAGAATGAATCTGACTTTCAGTATCAATGCAAGTATTTCAAGAACATACAAATGACTGCATATCACATAAACAAACATGATTCAAAGAATGACCTGACATGTGCTTCTCCATCAAATGTTGTCAATTCCACATGAAATGGAGTCAAAAAACAAATACCTTGACTACACAGGTGTGCTTTTGTCACTCACCACCTTTTCCTACTTAAGATATGTGCCTGTGGTACATATCTGCAATAGACTGCCAACAACGACACCTTCAAGTTCAACATAACTTCTTATTTCAGGACTAAAAAAACCAAACATCTAAAACAATTGTCCAATATTGTATTAAATCCGCATAAAGCATCAAACTTGTTCAATTAAGGGTATTACTGATCAACATCTGATTCAACCAACCAACTCAACAGCTATCTGTACTTCAAGCAATGCTATTGTTGTCCTAAACAAATATCAAATATATTCTACATTATTTATTATTAGAGCTGTTTTCTTTAGCTATGATGGAGGCGGTGAAGAATGGGCATAAATCATCCCAACATGCAATGAATCAACAAGAAATCAATTCCATTGGTCAATACTCTTGCACAGCACCAAGTGTAAGGAGCTTGGTCTGCCTCACCATCTGTGCATATCTGCCATGCCCTCTCAAGAACTCAAGCCACAATAATCAGGTCACTTAGCCATGACCTCTGGTCTAATTCCAAACTTATCTGTTCATCTTAATGGAACTAATCTGTCTCTTCTTAGCCAACCAGGTGCACTGAAGGAGCCACTATAGCATGTGCTACAAGGACTTACTGCATACTGAGCTCCAGATATTCATATGTTGTGCACACAACACGATAATTTGTGAAATATTCATAATTCAATGAATT